>NW_016907952.1:157126-182765 GCF_001483705.2 Eufriesea mexicana | reverse complement strand
GAAGAGCGGATGGAATGCGACGATCGATCGAGAAACTCGGCCGGTTGGTATACGATCCGTTGAAAATGGATTAGAACGGTATTCGGAAGTAAATTTTCCCTTTATCGAGATCATAAATTACCGTGAGTTATTAAATCGACGGAGTAATAAAATCACGGTTTGGCAACAGTTCGTTGTTGCTTTTAAACGGTAGTCGAGTGTCACGATGCCAGCTTATACCGCTGGGTACGCGGGACGATAGAAGGGACGCCATCCAACGGCGAGCGCGAAAACTCGCCGCATCGCCTGGTCTAGCGTGATAAGCGACGATTTCGGTCGTGAGAGTTCGCCCCTCGCATCCTTGCCAACCCTCGCGGCGACACTTTCGCGCTCAGCCGACTTTTCGCTCCTCCGCGACATCCTGCGAGATGTCGAGCTCTCCTCTGCGCGAGATCGAACGTCCCGTTACGAGAGAACGAGAGAGAGGGAGAGAGAGAGAGAACGTATCGAATCGTATCGACAAATCTTTCCCATTGTCCATTGGCGTCGTCGTCTCAGAAATCACGACAATTCTACTCGACGAAGAGTAATCGATTCGAGAAAATTCGAAATTGTTCGTTAAAATGGCGACACCTCGTGACACTCTCCCTCTCTGAGGAAGATTTTGTCGAAAAACTTTACGATTACCGCCGAATGAAGACGTCATTTTAATTGCTGCCCGCAACGACCGTCGTAAATATACGAAGGAGAGACAAGTTCGAAAGAAATATCTTTCCCGCTCGTTTCTCGGTGATTTACGGCCCGACGAGAATTTCGCGTCGTTTATCCGTAGAAATCGAAGTGATGGAAGGAGCAACGGCCACGGGGTTGCACACGAAGGACAGGAAACGCGAAGAAAAGGACGAGAAGGAAACGAACCGCGAGGGCAATAACGTGCGGGTTTATTAGCGACGATAGGTAGACACTTGGGGCGCTCGTTTAAGTATTTACCCACGCCCAAAGGACAGCGAGGAGAGCGTGGAACGCGGTCGCGGTGGTCTTTCCTTCCCCCTCTCCGTTCAGCGGCTACCAAGGAGGAAGCAGAAGGAAAACGAGACGCAGGGGTAATGAAGAACGGCAAAAAGGAGGAGAAAGAGAGAAGCTATGGGGGAGAGGGAAGAAGCGAGAGAAGGAGCGAGAGAGAGAGAGAGACAGAAGAGAAGAAAGAGAAAAAGGAAAAAGGCAGAGCAGCCCGGTCCCGAAGAGGGAGAGATGAGCAAAGAAGACGAACGCGTGTAGGCTCGTCCGGGAACGAAGAGGAAACGAGACGGTACAGGGAAGGGGACAGACAAACAGAGCGTAGGGGGCGGAGGGGGCAGCGAGAAGGATTCAAATATGGCGTGAGGCAGCAGTGGAATGTGGTTGTTATATACTAGTGAGACATTTGTTTTGGTCGCTTTGCCCGTGGCCGTTGGACTATTGTCGGTGCTTTTTTCCCTTCCTCTTCCTTCGCTTTGTCGTGCTTCTCTCTCGGATTCTATCTCCCTCTCCCTCCCTCTCGCGCCGTTCCTTCTCCCTCGGAATACGCCTGCCTGCCTGCCTCTGCCTGCCTGCTCCTCTCTGGGAGTCCGTTCCCCGTAGCAGAGCAAACCACGAACGCTTATTACGTCGTTTCTCCTCGTGTCCTCCGTTCGGGTTCCCCTCGAAGCCGCGTAAGGGAACCTGCGTGCCCCCCGATGCCTTTCCGTCGATGCTACGATATTCTCGATATCCCCGTACGCGCCTATATATATATCCCGTTTATTCGGATCGATTTCTTCGCGTCTGACGCGTGACTGGGAGTTTCCCTTTGCCACTTGCATAATCGCGATGCAACGAGTATGCATACGTGTACGGGTTTCGAACGGCGTATACACGGACTCGTACGTTACGCGCTCGGCGCGCTGGCCGTTTATCGATTTCGTTCGAGCGAGCGTTAATTATCTCCGGGAGGCGAGCGCGCGACAGTCTTCTTCTCGAGAAGAGCAGCAGCAGCAGTAGCAGCAGTACGCGGTGTTTCGTATCGCGGCTGGGTGTTACACGAGACAAATCGAGGCTCCGCTCGTCGCGTCCCAGATTACCGCGACGCTACAAGCTCCCAGCTAGCGAGAGCGAGTATCAACTTCGCGCGTCTGGCTAACTCGTTTGCTAGGAGAGAAGTATGCGACCTACGTGCCGTTCCTCGACCATCGTCCGATGCAACCTTCCTTTCCAACTGCCGTGTCTTTACACACGGGGGATCCGGAACAGATGCCGCTGACCGGCCATTATCGCTCTACGCGTGTTCCTTCACGATCGTCCGTCCGATCGATACCGAAACGTTCCAATTCTCGTTACTCCGGTGACGAGGACAGGGTCGCTGCCAGCGGCCAAAGACGTTTGGAAATCGATGCGCGACACGAATCTCGCGAGTTATTTCGCGCGTCTCCACGCGTCCGCCATGTTACCGAGATCTCACCGCGGTCCTGGCTCATCCCTGCCCGCGATAAAAACAGTCTGGAATCAAATAACGGTCCCATTCTATCCCGGAGACGCTGATACAGAACTGGCTCGACAAAATTATATATCGAGCACTATTCTCGTGCCGACTTCCTATTCGCCACTGCTATCCCTTTCTCTTCCCCCTCCCTTGCCCTGTCTCTCGCGATCCTCTTGCCCGTCGAACGATATTAATAACGGAGGAAACGTCATACACCGTGGAAGCATCGATAATCGATAACGGAGAGCGGGCTAATAGACTCGCGAAGAATGGCCGTCGATTCATGGTCATCGGACGAAAGGGCCGTAAGGGCAACGGGGGCAAAGAGGGGGACAGCGTAGAAAGAGAAAGGAGAAGAGGCAAAAGTCGTAAAAAGTCGGCTGATTCCGTCACCGGACGATCGTCGGCGAGATAAACACGCGCGCTAGGGGAAATGTAGAGCGTCTGGTGTTTTCCACGGCCGATCTAGATTTCTATCGAAGCCCGAAGCGCGGCGTGGGTGTAGCGACGCGAGTCCACGCCGTTTGCTCTTGGAACGGCGAGCGTGCGAAGAAACGCCGGATGCTCCGTGTGTCGCGTGCGTCGCGTCGTCACCGCGGACGATACGAGAGACCGCCTTTCGAGGCACTAGCACGCGTCTCATGATCTCTGTCTTTCTTTTTCTATCTCACCCCGCCTAGAAGGCGTGCGCGATCGTTGCCTCGACCAAATCGAGTGGACTCGCGTCAAGTCGAGCGCACTCTGCTGCGCAATAATAGACAGACGCGCGTATATATAAGGGGAACGCGTGCCTTCCACGACGACACTCTCGCTTTCGATCCGTTCCATCGAGTCTCGGGCACGCTTCTGCGAACTCTGCGACCGATCGAAGGAAAGGAAAATAAAATAGAAATTTCTCTCTCTCTTATGTCCGTGTCGCGTCACAAGGCTTTTCCTCTTGGCTATTCGACCACGCGTCGATTTCGCGATCGCGTGACGCGTGGAATCAAGTGGGTCTAACTAACCTAATCGCGTTGGCCCGCGATAATTTCCTCGAAAATCCATGGCCAGCGCGCGATACACGCACGCTGGGAGAGAACGACCGGCCTACATTCCGCGCGCCGATTCGGCGGCGAATAATCAAACAACCGCTTCTGCGCGTTGCGTAATTTACGGGGTGCTACGGTCGGCGGAAGATGGCGAATGAGCGGCGCGGAGGAAGGGAAAAAAAGACGCGCGACGCCGCGGGAATCCACGAGCGGAGGACGATGCCCTTCGTCCGAATTTGTCTCGATTCGTCGCCCTTCGAATCCCCCGCCGGTGTACACTCGTCACGCTGACACAACGATCGTGCACGCGCGCACGCGCCAATACACGGCCGGGTATATGTGCCAAGGCTGAAGAGGCGCGTGCGTGCGTGTGTGTGTGTGTGTGTGTGCCAGTAGATGCGCGGATGAGGCCTATGTCGCGCGTAAACAGAGAAGCCTCGTCAGCAACGACGTCGATGAAACGTCACGGGAAAAAGGTAAAGCTAGTTCGTCGGAACGACGTAGTTTTAGGCGCTACCTGTCTCCGTCCCGCGCTCTGGCGCTCTCGCTCTCTCCCGCTCTAACCGTTCTGCAACCCGATAGCCTCGGTTTCGCGCTCGATTAAGTCCACGCTCAGCGGTGATCTTCGCTCGATCGAATAATTATTATTCGTTCCCGGGAAGCCAGGAAATTTTCGACGTGCCACGTCCTCGGGAATGAATATCTGCACGAATGGGACTCGTATACGCGCTCGATGTTCGAGGAAATAGGTCGAGACTTAACCTCCGCGGAGCAACAAGGAACGGGCTGATAAACAGCAGCAATTATTCGTGGGTTTTTCGTCGTTGAAATTCACGGGAAATATTTACCGCGGTAAACGAGAATATTTTCGCCCCGTCGACCGTTAGCGCACCTCGAGTCCCGAGGTGCATAACCCGTCGCGCGTCAACGCCGCGGAGTCGCAACAAGTGCAAAAAATGGCGGGACGGGGTGCGTCGAGGGAGGAAATGGCGGTTGTCGAGTACGGATGTATACGCGCGAGAGAAGAACGTAGGTGCCCTTGTGTGTCGGCCGTGCGAACGCTTTTGGGACAACGCGAGTACACGCGTGGAATGCGATGTTCCCATCACGCGGGCTATACACACGGCCGAATGAAATGTAGTTCGTGGAAGGTAGAACCGGCACCACCATCTCTGCGCTCGCGCTCACGCTTGCGCGCGCCTCTACATAGTCACAGTTTGCATACTTAACGTGGTCGAGCAACGGCATTGATGGAAGGGCACCCATTCCCTCGTTCTCTCTCCTTCTTTCTCTTTCTTCGCCGCGCTTCGTCATCCTCGCTGTCTCCTTCCCGCTACCTGTCTCTGCTCCCTGCTGCCCTTCTCCATCCCGCCCGCCCACCCTTTGTTTCTCGCGGCTCTCCCTCGTTCTCGTACCGCGCATACCTCGCTCCTCGAATCCAGGATCCTCCCGGTTTTCTTCGATGCCTGGCCACCTGCCGCGGATGCATCTCCTAACCTCTTAGCTACGACGGTACGCCACTACGGTGGCTTTCCTTCGTGTCTTTTTCAACGATACGCGATAGTAGTGACTCGCTCGTGTATCTCCTATGTCACGTGTTATATCGTTGACCCTATTTTAATTTTAACCTATAAAACCGTACTCTAATTTCACTCGACATAAATGTACGGACGCAGATGACATGAAGTAAAAGTCTGAATAGTATTCTTGACTATGAAAGAACGTCGAATGAAATTGGACTGCGGTAGGTTAAGTAACGAAATATTTATTCACATTGTATCGTTGAAATTTTTTAAACGAGAATACATTCGAACGTTAAAACCCGTTCAACCGTAACTTTGTTTCAAGCGTGATGAAACGTATAGCGAAAAATATCACACACCGGTTTCGACATTTATTTCGTTTCTGCGCAGTTCGCGGCAAAGTTCGCGTCTATGCCGTTCCGCGCGTAGCCGTAGCCGAGAGGTTAGTACGCCCGTGTTTTATTTCTACATAGAGAGCACACCGCGTTGGAAAAGCGAACACGCGTGCGCGGTCCGACTTTCTCGATCGGTGCGCTCCGCGACTCGACCTGCGATCGTAAACGAGGGGGATCGAGTTTGGACGATGCCTTATGGCGTATCGTGGAAACGCTCGGGACGACCCCTGGTGAGGGTAGAACAATCGCACGAACCGATACGTGCTTCTCGTATTCGACGTGGCATTAATTAACGCCCCTTGTGCACATGCTAATGGGGCGAGTGGGGGCAGCTGTTCGATCTCCTTACTCGGCTCGTACGCCACTGGGTTAATTAGTGGCGATCAATTCGCACCGTTGAAGGTGATGCCGGACGTAACGAGGAAAATCGGAGAGTGGGTCTGCGCGTCAACGGCAATGTTTTAAAACGGTAGTCGGGAAAGGGAATCGCCGTGGAATTTCAGCAAAGTATGCTCTATGCCGGGTTACGAGGGACTCGTGCAAATGGCACCGAAGGCTTTCTCGCCGCTCTCGTTGCCGCAGTGCGATCTATCGACGTAGCTCGCGACGCTCAGTTCTCGACGATCCCTGTTGATCGGTACTGTATAGTATTTCCGTAATAATAATCCGTTTACTGCTAATGTTAAATAGGTAATATATGCGAAGCATATGACGCGTAATGGCATCGATGTTGATTTTTATAAATGGATTTTATAGAATTTTATTATTTCTTCTTCAAATTTGGAGGATATGAAGTACTTCTTAATTTTTTGTTTCGATGTACTTCAATATATGGACACATTCAAGCAATCGGTTGAATATCAACAAACGGGGTCGACATGTCAGCCAGTGGCAGTTTTCACGTGAGCAACAAGGGCCGATATATCGACTGGTTGACGGTAAAAGAGTTAATTCCATAAAAGCATTTTTGTGCCTATGTTCATACGACACACTTTTTATTTTTATTCGTAAAAATCGTCGATACTGTTTCGTTGAAAAAATCTGGGTCACTTTATGTCGCCGAAATATATATTCGAATTCGTAAAATCACTGCGATTCCGTAATAATTGCAACGTAAATTACGCGATATAAAATATCGACGTTTATTGCATATTCCATTATCGACAAATTATCGGTGAACGGGCGAATCGTTTAATTTTATCGCGAAATCTGTAGCGGAATGTCTCGCGAAGCTCTCGTAAACCGAAATATAACCTATAAAATTTATGCGACCCGAACGCGGCGACGGTTACGCGTGTTACACATCCACGAACAAGCAGTAGGAAAACACCGTCACAGGAGCTGATCTTTATCGTCTCTGAGAACCTCTTGGTACAACCGGACGCACGAATGTCGACAGCCGTTACAGTTACACGCGCCTACGGTCCAAAACGATCACAAATCCGTCCACGATCTCGGTAAGCATCGATGATATCGACGCAACGAAAGCCTCTCACCAGATCGAAGGAAAGGAAACGGTTTAAATGCTACGATAGATGCGCAGTTTGCGCGAAACCACGAGCTGCTGTCAACAGCTGCTTCAGCGGGATTAAAACGCACGCGAAGCACGCTCCACGAAATCGAACACCACTGCGATAATATTCACTCGACGCGACCTTCGCCGCGGAACCCTCGCGCGTTGGCGAAACGCACGTGGATGCGCAGGCGACTATTTAAAATTCACGAATCGAATTAACGATTCGACACGATCGACCATTTCGTTCCGCGAAATATCCTCGTTAATGCGAAACATATGCGATTGCATCATCGAATGTGAATTTGCGTTTCCTGGAATATCGTGAGCTAGCACTAGTAGCGGGGGTATTACGCGTAGCTACGGCACTGTCGTGCCGAGGTGGGCGAGCGATGGCCGCATGGCGGCAAAACGCAGCACGCGCGTTACCGACTCATATTTTCTCGATCTGCGAGAATTACGAACAGCTTATAAATATTTTCACGTGATGATTCCTTTCCCGGAAGCGTCTATAGAACCTGATCTCGCGTAGCCAATTTATTATACAGTGAGAAAAACAATATTGGCACACTGTGATGCGAGGAAATTCACCTAACCTAATTCGGATAAGACTAAGAGTATGTACAATCGTAATAACTGAAAAATAGATTTTAAAAATTTCCCTTCGCATAAAGAAATATTGCTTCACGTAATAACGAAAACTTTTTAGTTGCCAATCTGAACTAATCGATACTTATGCTATTCGCTATATTTTCCAACTTCAACAAAAATCGTTCAGCTTTACGAATATTCCTACCTACCGACACTTGTCGTAGTCGAGAAACATCGGAAATCTATAATAAATCTATAATAAATATGTACCCTTTACTCTCGGCGAAAAAAGAATTCAAATTTTCCTGAGGAAATTTGTTAAACAATGTTACGAAGATCATTAGCGATCGTGTGGCGAAGAAATGTCGGGAAAAGTGGCGGAAAAGACGGTAGTTCGCGGCATTGGCTGTACGTAGGCGAGTAGCAGGCGTAAAATAGTGACGAAGCTAGATTCGGAGGAGGCGCGTGTTGGCGATAAGAATACGGCTATTTGCTCGTTGACAGGCGTCCTCGGCGTAGCGGCGCGCGCGTGGATCTCGATGGCGGAAACGTCAGCCGGGGCCGGTTACGAAAAAGGCACGGGGCGCGATCGAGAAGTTCGCGAGCGGGGACGACGCGAATAGAGCGGCCGTTGACGGTCACCGTCGTGACGTCAGCCGCTTTCGCGGTGACGAAGCGGGCAGAAGCATCGGAAGATCGTTATTTACGACGTCGGATCGAGGAGAGTCGGGTTTGCGTCTTCTTACGCAAGCCCGGGAAAATAGAGTCGCAGGCGAGATTGCGGCGCATAATGTTAAAAGCGAGGTGGTAGCGGCGAACGCAATAAAAATTTTGTTTGCGACGCGTACGCGAACGACTCGTGATACGTGAACGCTGTTACGCAACCGATCGAGCCACGTACGACGACACGTACGACAATAAAAATTCTGCTAACCGAGCACGCGGACCTCTCGTTACGATAAACCGGCCGAAAATCGTTTTCCACCGGGACACTTGTCGAGATGAGTTGCATCATTGCTGAAGAAGCGGACGGAGAGGAATCTCGAGGCAGAGTCGCGAGTTGTTGAACCTCTATCACAACTTAAACGACAGTTTCCAAATTTTTCATTGAAAATTCTGCACTCCGCGCTCGATTTCTCGATACTTCTCTCTTTAGACCAGAACTACCGATCTTTAATGGATACCTCAATTTGTATAATTTTACTATGAATAAAATTGATATATAGTGGGTAATTGTAACTGAATAATTTTAAAATGCACAGTTTCCCGTAATTAAATCACAGTACTCGGACGATTCTATGATGGCGACCTGGATTTGACAGGCTGTTTCCAACTGTACCACGAAAGCACGCCCCTGGTGCTATGGTACGAATAATGATTTAAAAATATGCGCGCCGCGTTCACTTTTCACTTCTCGAAATAAATAATCCCGATTTTCGAAATTAATTCGATTATAAAGCATTAAAGTCCGAAGCGACTGGGTTGAGGGATGTGTATACACACTCGACCCTCCTATAACACGATTAATTCGTTTCGTGCTGTATGGAAGCCGTGTCGAGCGACACCTGAACACCACAACTAACGACCTGTAATACGCGTTTAACTCCAGAATTCCTTGCGTCCTTTTTGACCCGTACCAGTTTTCCAAACTATTAAAAAAACTGACGTAATTATAGATAAAACTGTAATAATATCTACACCGATATATTTGCTTTTTAGCCCTTAATGAAATCCATCGTGTATATATATATATGCACGATGTGTTTCGCATTATATCGAAACTGTGTTCTCGAAAGGCTGTATAACGCAAAAAGTGTGTCGATCGAAGTTCGGAGATAACGCAAACCCGGAGAATTTAATCCGAATACTTTTAGTAATTTGAAAAATTTATCCGATAAATCAAAAATAAAAATGAAGAGGAATATATCCGAAAATCCGTATACCCGAGCTAAAAATAATTCTAAAACTAATTTTCAAAATAATTTAAAAGGTAATCACGCGCACAGGTGTGGGCTCGGAGAATGAAATGAAACGCTGGAACGGTTAAATCGGTTCGTCGGATGAAATCGGTTGCGGATACGAAACGCAGATGTTCGGAGGTATCGAGAGGCGGAGCCACGTGTTTGACCCTTTTCTTAAATGTCACAACGCTGGCGAAGACGTATCTCGCGGATGGACCGTAACGCGATAGTCGAACAACGGGAATATTTTCCTGCAGCGTGGTACGTATCGCGGATCGAGCAGCCTGTTTATTCGATTACAATAACCCGGCACAGCGAAGGCCGTCCGGATGTAAACATGGTCGTGTTTGTCGTCTCCGGACCGAGTTGTCTCGATCGTCGTTGCTTTTTCAGGGCGTCGATGGCGCGTGAAAGGACTCGGCACTGGACCGATCGGAGAATCGACCGTTGGTAACAAAATTCTTTTCCTCGCGAAGGGAGAACTATGTCGGCCACGGAAAATTCACGGTTGTCGATCAGCACCGAAAGAGCAACGGAACACGATTATTTTCGGATAATCCGCGATTTGGTACGTCCCTATACTCCCGGGTTCGTCATGCGATTAAACGAACGTTTAACCCCATTGTCGAAAACCGAAACGAAAAACCAGAGACCAGTGTCCGTAATGCGAATGTTTTTGTACACCGGGTATATTCTGATTTTGTTTTCTATTCGAACGACCTCGTAAAAGGTGCGTTTTGTCGCTAGGAATCTAAATCGGTTGTAGGCGCGCGCAGTCGAAAACAAGGGATGCGTTCCAAAAATCGCGTCATTCGCGTTGCAACGGCTTGGAAAATTATAAACCGATTAGCTCTCTCTGTCTCCGTCTACGTGACTACGTAGCCCCGCTAGGAGCGCGCGGAAGGGCCGTGGTGGGGAGAGAAGGGCGCTCGGGGCGAATCCTTTAAAAAGGTCGGTTTTCAAGGGAGACAGGAGCAGATGGAGAAAACGGGAGATCGGAGAGGAAGCTTCCGAGCGGAGGTCGGCGTGGAATCGGTCGAGAGCGGTAAACAAGGAGGCGAGAGTGGCGACGAAACGAGGTTGGCCGAGCAGTCGCGAGGTCAGTGACTAAAGAGAGAAATAACGTGGAATGCGATATAGCCGCGCCGCCGCTCTGCCTATTGACGTTCCGAGGACCTTTTACCGAGGAACTGGCCACGGCGATCGACACCGACGCCGATCGCGTGCTCTACAGAGCTCCTGATCTCTTCTACGAACTCGTGCGCCACTCTGTTTTATTCCCTTCCTTGTCTACGTCGCTACGCTGCACGCTTTCTCCGTCTCTCTCTTTCCCCGTTCCTCGCACCGCCATTTTTATACCCCGATCCCCCTCCACTCGCCCCACGAGGGCACACAACGCGCTCTGAACACGTACGCGATTTTCACATGTCAAGGCGGCCGCAGGACAACGAAAGCATCGGTATCATTCGAAAGCATCCGCCACGCCGAGCCTCTCTTCGTTGAATCGATCTTTATCCGGCCTAAAGGAAACTCGAGACGAACGATATATCCATAATCGATCGTATGTCACGCAACGTCAGAGGTAAACGATCGCACGCTTCCTTTACGCCTTTATTCTACGCCTGTGTACGTTTACTTTGTGTTCGGATACAGGAAAGACGGGGCAATGCACACGCCGCGAGACAGACTGGACTGTGACAGCGGCCAAACGGACGATCAATGAGAATCGAAAGCCGCGTTCGAAGTGAACGTTCGATTCGATTGTCGTGTGGTACTGGCGCGTATTCGTACGCGAGGAACGCGAGCCACGGTGCGAGAATTCGATCGAGGGGACACACTGCTATCGAGAACACACGCGTCTTCCGATTTCGCGGTTCGTAATAGTCGCGGCCAAGCACGGCGCTGCTCCGAAAATACATCGCGGGCACGATGTTCGATAGATACGACGCCGTGACCGGGATCGTAGGAACGTGGCTGTTCTATCAGAGAAACACCGCGAGATTCGCTTACCGTGTCAACGTGCAGGAGAGTAGAATCCTGGATACTCCCGGCGGAACGTCGAGAATCGAAGCCGATCGAAAGTCGATCGATGACACTGGAAATCGGTCAACACCGAGGACACTTGTTCTATGTAAACACGCGTATCAGTCACTACACACGTAAACACATACGCACAAAGAGGAACACACGAGGTGGTCCGCGGTCGAGTTCTCAGAGAGACCGACTAACTTGGTTAAACCGCACTAAAATTCCACGTATGTGGCCGTGTTTGCGAGACACACGGCGAACGATCTATCCGTGTACGGTACAATTCATTCTGAGCCGTCGTATCGCGCTCGTTCAGCAGAAAAATCACGATTACTCGGGACGCAGATTCCCCGCATGAGTCGCACACAAGTTGTTTACTAGAACGCGCACCACGCCATGCCCCGTGAACGTGCGTCCGCCTCCGTACTCCCCTCGTCCCGCCGAGCAAAACAAGACTCTGCGCAGTAGCCTCGCGCGCACCTTCCGGGCCATGTTCGCACGAGGCGATGTGTGCGCCGTTTGTCGTTGCCTCGTGGTCCACCAAGGCGCCTTCGTCCGCCTGCTTTCCTCCCTCTCTCTTTCTGTCGTCCTCTCTTGCTCTATCCTTCTTTACCTATCTCTTTTTCTCTACCGCGAGCTAGCTCGCGCGCGCGTTCTTTTTCTCTCTCTCTCTCTCTCTCTCTCCCTCTTTATCCCGTTCTCGTTTTCCTCGACCTCTTCGTCTTTCTTTCCGAGATTGGCTCGCTCGTTTCTGTTCCCCTCCCTTTTCGCGAACCTTGCTCGTGTCTATCGTTAGGTCCATACGATAACCGTGCTATATGCTCCGACGAGGCATAACGGCCAAGTAGAATTCAACGGATCTCGCCTTACGTTCTACGACGCAACCACGATTCGCCACGTAACGCGTAAATCGAGCAGGTCATCGTACCCTCGCGCTGCCACCACGCCGGTCCGTTTCGTTGGAAAATTCCGAGGGCATACCGCAGCCCTGCAGCGACATCTCTCCGTAAATATGCGCGAATTTCTGTCGTGTCGGTAAAGATGATTTCTTTCGTGCACGTTATCGTGCGAGTCAGTAATTGGCGGGAAAAGTTTGATCCGTCTCCGGAATCAAACTTTTTTAATCAGGACTCTTTTATTTCTTAAAAACTTCTTATACAATTTCATTGTAAAAATGTCTTTTGGCAGTATGCTTCTCCATGTAAAATCGGAGAAACAACGGATGTAGAGTGATCGGGTTGGTTACAACGTGAGATTTACGAGGATCAGGAGAGTATTGAACGAAATTTCTTATTTTACGATACGAACATTCTTATCCTCATTTCTAATTTAAACATCGCGAGACTGAAAGCAACGTGAGAAGACCCAAGGACATGGACAGAATGCAAACGAGGCTCAGAGTGTCTCTGTTGTAATTCGGGCAAAGTGCAGGTTGCGTGCATCTCCTGAAAAAATTTTTCGACATGATTCCTCGTCGATGTTTAAAATCTCTCGATAAATATCAATTTACTCACAGTTTCTCGATGAAGATAACGACCAATCCAGTGACGACTTTATCGAGGAAAGTCACTATCGAGTAGACAATAGCGCTTCGTTCGGTTCGCGGTCCAATTATTTCCGCAGTCACACTCAAAGCTGTGACCATCGTGATCGAGCTTGCACTTCCGATTAAAATCGCTACTATGTATATGACTACCGCGGAAGATCCACCATATTCCGTGACCGCGGCGGAAAGTATACCGATTAAAGTGCCCAAGAAGTAGCATACCTGAAAAGTAGAAAACATCCGTGTTTTCGACAAACTGCTACCTTCCATTTAATCACGCCAATTTGTATCGAAAAACACACCTTTGTTCCACACGACTTGTTTATGTACTTCAGCAATAAAGCTGCGACAAAGGAGGATATGTAAGAGGCCAATGGAACGGTAGCAAGAGCCTCTTTCCCATCGACGTCCGATTCTTCTATGTAAAGGGGCAAATACACCGTGGCCAATGTGATAAACAGTCTGCTGGCTACGTATAGCATAGCCACCCTCAACAACATTGTCGTACTGACCCAGGTGCTTCGATCACTTTGAGGATTATCGATTAGTCTCCTAGCTTCTTCAGCGTTCCCTTTGTGCGAATTGGAATTCTCTAAGAGATTCCCTTTCAAAAACACGTGGAAGAGTATGGTAGCCACCAGACCGAAGGACGTTAAAGTCAGCACGATGTTCTGAAAAGAAAGGGTAAAGGAAAATCTTCGTTAAGCCTTGGTCTCCGTTACAAATTTCCTGCAGTTCTAAGGAGGATTAGAACGATTGAGGGCGCACAATGATGGGGACGAAGATACATGACATTTCCTTGTGATACATTCTAGTGAAAGAAACAGCAGGTACAGGTAATTTTGATATCTTCCCCTAAGTTTAGTTTGGATCACTCACTCTAAATTTGTAACTATCCTGTTCAGCCAATCGCACCATTGCTTCCTCGTTCGTGGGTAGAACTATCCATGTAACGATAAATACCGCAACGGCTGCTCCAACTTGAGCGGAATACCTGTACACCATAATGGTTCAGAGTTGCTATAAATAACGATAAATAGTTCTAAAGTTAGAGTAGGCGTGAAAGTTACCTTATCGCTGTCAAGTCTGCCCTTGCCAGTAATGAATTCGTCAGCGCGGGAATCATGGATAAATGCGATATTTGCACGGCTGCCCAGCCAGTTTGAAATACGGAGATGCTGATCACGTAGAGAGCCATGATACCCGCGTTTGCCGGCTCGATAAAGCCACCAAAAATCAGTGGAAACGACACTGTGACCATCACCGAGCCGATTATGTGCCAAACTTTTTTCTTCAGGTATCGGTCCACCAGTATTCCGAAGATTGGAGTCATGAAGGCATCCACGATTTGACCTTAAATATAATGCCAATTGCCTCATTATTGTTTCAAACGTAGTTTGCGAATTTTCAAATTTTTTAATTTTTAAGCTTCCAATTAAATTATCAAATTTTCTTGATACCTTTTCCAAGTCTTTTGGCACATTTTGCCAATGACTTTTCTCGACTTAGAATTTAAATCTCGTTTACCTAAAAGTAAGAGAGCACCAGCAATGATAGGTTCCAGCAGGGCCACCCTTTGAAAATAGAGAAGGGTGTAGGAGAACCACATGGCGGCAGTGAGATCATTGAAAACGTGACCCAAAGCATAGGCTGCTTTTGTCGCGGTGCTTACTTTCTTCTCCAACAACGGAGATCGCTCCTCCATGTTCTCCATTTTCGTGAAAATTCAACTGACGATTCTGACACGACTCGAAGAAGTTCAAGAACAACTTTGATGTGCTCGCGTTTCAAGTAAACCCGTTGCCATTGTACAAGAAACTCTCCATTTTCGAGCTGCTACCTTCTGAAAATTAGATCGTGATTGTTCAAAAATGTATCTCCCGAGATATAATATTTTAAGAGTTCTAAAAATATTATAATTGATCTCAATCAGTGTTATGATTAGCCGTATAGCAATGCAAATGACAGGGATTGTAAGTCAAAGGTATATATTACATGTTTACATTGACTAAGAAATTGTTCACTGATGTAATTTGATGACTAATACCATGAAAATATAAACGAGGCCATATAATCATCGTGAGATTTCCCAAGTAACGCGAAGCTCGCATACACACCCTTCACCCCTTTCGATCAATTATCAATATACAACGTACCCTATAACGTTCAAAAAGATCGTTTACATTTACAAAAAAAAAAGAAAAAAAGAAAAAAGAATATTTATTTCCAAATTAAAAACTCACACTTAGTCGTCAAAACTTTCATGGAAGCGGCAGTCTATCTATGGTGAAAACTTTTCGCGAAGACATCGAAAGTCACAAGACGCCTATGAATATCGAAACGTTCGCTGTGGGTCGACCATCAACGCCGCCTGGACGCAGCACAAGAAGCGCGAGAGGACGTATTTTCACGGAGACCTACTCTTTTTTAAGGAAGTGGTTTCAACTGGCCTCCCTTTCACCCGCGAATCAATCCGTGGCCACTATTTCCGCTTAAGGCTACGCACCTCCAAGAAAGCGTGCCGCCACTGGGACTTGTTAGTCGACCGACCGATCGATCGATCGCAAGAAACTCGGATACGTTATCTGTGTCCAAGAGCGTGGAATCGTTGACGAAGTGTGATGAATATGTCGACAAAACGTTCCACGATTACCTGTCACGGTATCGAATTCCACGCGGCTATGCTGTCACCGGATGAGATCGTGTACCGTATATTTGTTTTTCGCGATTATACGCTTTTCCTCGTTTCCTGTCGTATATCGATCGCTCGCGAGCGCATCGAACGTGGAACGTAACCTGCGGCACGATTCACTGCATCGAAACAATTCGATCGACTCGCCGAAGGATCACGAACTATATACGTCACAGATGATATTTACGAGGAATTTTTGCGATGCATCGGTTCGGTCACGAAACGAAGTGATTTAATCTACGGTACGTGAGGTAACTAGATGGTTCGTGTATACACGCATTCTGCCCGCGACCGTGAGCGATACACGCGACTATCCGCGACGTGACCACCTGAGCGACTGAACTTTCAAACGCGCGCAGTTTCCCGCTTCACGGATCGGAGATTATCGTTAAATCGAAGGCTCGATTACTACGACGCGTTACCGCCTCCCGATAACCGCAATCTTATCGAATATTTCTCGTGTATAGGACTAGAAATGGGATACGTAGTTGAATTTGTGATTGGTTTGGAGACAAATGTGATTGAGAGGCGTGTGAGGAGTTGTGAACAAGCAGTGGCTGAATGTGTTGGGTTATGACGTATGTTACGAAATGGATTGAGGTTCGGTGACAGGGCACTTAAAATATGAGATCATCAAAGCATTAGCGGTTTATTGAATTCTATGAGCCTGTGTTCGAAACGTGGCGATTAGAAAATGGTGGAAAATCGTACCGCTATTTTAACTAGCTACGTGTAACGTTCGAAACAAAGCCCTTGCTTGTAATTATAATGGAGAACTTCATAGAGTAGCTATATATACACGAAGGGTGGATGCTGGTGCGTTAAGTTTCATTGAAAAGACTCAACCAGGCCAACCGAGAACATGGTCTGAACTAGTGTGTGTTTGCGGTTCGGTACATAGTTGTAATTAATGCGTGGCATGCAGGGGTGTGTAAAGGTGTCCCATAGGCAAGAAAGGCCCTGTAATCCGAGCCCGCTAGAGAGAAACGCGAGCGAGAGCGCGCGTAAGAAATCGATACCGGACAAGTTCTTGTACGGTCTCTCAGTTAGGCGGTCTTGCAAACTGTATATGTCCTGAGAGTTCATTCACCGGCGAGTGGCACAAGCGAGGTAAATTACCTCAAACGAGCTGATATTTTGCCAGGTGAAACGTAGAAAGTACGTATCCCTCCATTGTTTTCCATTCTCTTTATACCAGATTTTACAAAATTATATTTATTTTAAGTAAGCTTATACAAATTTTATCGAGAATTGAGTATATCGATGTTTGCTTAATCGCGATAGTTCGTTTCCTTTTTTTTTTTTCTTTTCCTTATCTACTTTATACTTAATTATATATAATTGAGTTCGTTATCTATGATGAACACTTTTTCCAGTTTTCTTTCCTTCATAAAAATTATGTCCTACATGTTATCGTTCCATTACGAACGATGCACGATGTTTTCAGTATTTCAAATTCAAATTTGAAACGAAGGGACTTGGAACCGGTAAATATTCGCCTAAGAAAATATAACAAGATGCATTCCCAAACATCATGATAAAAATAGAGTAAACGTTTCGTAATACTAGTATCTATATACGTAGGATATTTAGGCATATTTGATATGGCGAATATATTTGAAAAACGTTTAAAAATTACTATTATAATCGTACGCGTTAGTGGACGTGCATTATCCATAACGCGTAAATTAGGTTAGTCGATGACTGGGGAATAAAAAGGGGATCACACACATACATATATATATAATGCATGTCGATATGACAACTTATAAGTAACGCTATGACTTCTTTCCTTTTGAAGCAGCATACTCGGTACCTTCAAACTGCCTCAAGTGTATCTGCAAATACATTTCAGTTTTACTTTTACTTAATAATATAAACATTTATCAATTGCGTCGGTAACGATAAGTTACGCATACCTGCAAATGTAAATTTACTTCTGCCGCTCGACTTAAATATGGAAAATTTCCACCGCTTTTTAAGTGAGCCAATTTAGCATTTGGGTAACACTTGTACACTTCCTCTCTCACCGCATTCGATAACGCGTACTCGTCAAAAACGTCTATAATCGTGATGGGCAAATGGCATATCTTTTGCGGCTGTACATAGCAATTGACGCAATTCATGGTTAATCGAGATGCCAATTCCGGTTGTGTCAAGCTCTCCAACTGTAAACAGAAATAACTTTATGTAACCATCTTTAAGCAAAATAGCAAGAGAAATATGTGGGAAAATACGTACTCTCTCTACCATAAAATCAATGGCTTCTACTATCTCTCCGTCGACCTTGTCGGTTACGAAGTTTCCCATTACCATCTTTTTCAATACCAACGATGGTAAAATCCAAAAGCTATGATTCAAATTGATTAGCAATAGTTACACGCAAAACATTCGAGATAACGTATCGCGTTCTGTCATATGTTCACTTATCGCTGAACAAGCGAGAAACAAATGATGAAATACGATGAATTCGTTTGACTTTATAACAGTTTAAAAACAATACAAAATTAGATATGAAATAACGTACTTACACTGCTGCGGAGTCGTTGTAACTGAACACCGACGTATCTGTGAACGTATTACACAGTACCAACGATACTACTCTGGGACAATGAGCGTTCAACTCGGTGAACTTTTGGGCCAGAAAGCCACCTAAAAATAAAATATCTCCCTTAAGCATTCGAATGTATTCTCGCTGTTGAGTCGAATGTCCAGTTTCGTTCGTACGTTCTGACCTAATGAGGCGCCAAAAAGGTGCACCTTATCTAGCTCCATGTAGTCTAACAATTTTTTAAATCCTTCGCACCATTCCTTGATATTCCAGTACACCGGTGGTTCGGCCTGAAATGTAAATTATTTTACGTCAATCTATTTTATGCAAAGCAACCTTCATATATCTCCATGTTTATAAAACTTACCGATATAATTCTGTATCCTTTGGCTGCTAAACCCAAGACTTGTTTAAAAAAAACATCGGCAGTTCCACTGACTGGTGGAAGACATACGAGTGGGCACTTGATAGTTTTTGGACTAGAATCGTATACTTTCCAACCCTGAAACATAATTTTTAGCATGTATAAGAATCTCTGTCCGACTGTCCTCCATTTTTATTCCCGCCATTTTTAAACAGAGATAGAAGAAAATCACGACGTGTTTAATTTGCGCGAGTATCGATAATATCGATTGCGTTTCGCGATAGAAATCGTAAGGTAGAAAAATATTCCTATTCGTTCAAATTAGCTTCGCTAAGAATGCCAGTTTAGTCGAATCCTTGGACACGAGATTTGTTTACGATAATTACAGTCGCGAGGTCATCGTTACGGGTCTCGATCTCAAATGTAATCTCATCGAATAGGACCTTCGAATGGAGAGTTTGATGTATAATTAATATGAACGATTACCTTGGTGCCATCGGCGTCGACGATAATTTTTCTGAGCGGTATAGAGCTACGGAAGCTGAGATATTCCTGCGATCGTGAAAGATCACTCGAGCACGACATTTTCTCCGTTGCACCGTTGATTATGCTATTTTATCGTTGCAGAATTGTTTGCGTTCAGGGTTACCGATATCTGCGAAGAGAGAGAAAGAGGGAAGAAATGAGACACAGAATAGCTGGACTGTTCAATGTCGAAATTATAACGTGAAAGATCGTTCGATTCTTGAATGACAGAAACGCAAACTAAGATTCATTTAAGGTTTAAAGTTACTACAAAATTAAAATACGGAATGAATGCAATTGTATGTTATATCGAATTAAACCAACCTCAAGACCAGGTTACAATTTGGATGGTTCCCCTCGTATCGTTATTCGCAGCAGGCATCTTTGATTCACAAAGGTTACTCTAGTAAAATAACCGAGTTATCCGGCAACTTGTAAGGTCAAATTACTTTAATAACACTTATTTGCGAGTGTATATCGACAGTACCGTTCGGTTTACTACTCTCCTTTCCGAGCATTGTCGTCCTTTGTCTCTCTCATATCTCGCATGGATTCCGTTGTATTGTCTACTGTGGAAGACGCCAGTGCGCAAGCGCGGCGACTGCCATGACACGTCGGTAACGTCACGACTCGATTTTACCAAAGAACGATAAACATTACGCGTTTCTTATATTCCACTATAACAACTCGCACTAATCTATATTTCCTTACAGTCGCAAAATATTCGTAGAAGACGATCAAAATAAAACAAAGTTCCGCGGTTATCAGATAATACTCGCGCAAACCTACGATGCGAATTATTTCTCCTCTCTTACATTCTCCGCGGTAAAATCACCTTCTTCAAAATATAAAACATACATCTTCGCTTTAACAGATGGCAGCAGCAGTTACATTGACGATATATAAACGAAATCGCAGCAGTACACGTTCATTACCATCGGTCAATAATCGATTGCAAATTTCACGTGATATTTCACGCGAAAAGTATCTTCGAAAAATTTACTACGAGTTCATTAAGCCTATCGAACATGTTTCGCCACGGGTTATCTGCTTTACCTAGAGAACCCGAGCGTGGGCATCTGGTCGATAAAGCATTATCTAAACCGTAATTACGTGTGAATAAACAAAGAAACATCGGTGAGCATTTTTCCGGGACAATTCGGCATTAAGGATCGGTGCAGTGGCGATTTGCGCGGGTAATCGTGGCAAATATTTACACAGCCCGGGAAGGAGGGTCGCAACCACCGACTCATGTAGGGGTGTGGCATAGCTGGTTGCGTATCTTTAAGCACACTCGTAGTTCGATGTACACCAAATACCTCTCTACCAACCTACCGACTATAAGATTAACGATTCCGCCTGTTCCGTGATATTACCCAAGGGTATTCGCCGGCCAGTTTCTCATTCCCTTTCTCATTTACGCTTCCACCGTTTCCTCGGTTCCGGAATTTTTCAATCACCGGCAAAAATGGAAAACAATTTATACCGGATCTTAATAAAACGAAAGGAGCGAGTTTCCCCCCCTATTACGGTATGCAGATGCTGCTCGACGAGAAAACGCGGCGAGTCTCGGCCGGGTGAACGTTAATAATACGAAATCACGCGGGAAGTGGATGCTTTTATTTTAATCCCGTAACGCTTACGCTTGTTAAGAGATCGGGGATAATTAACCGCAATTCATCCGGCAATAATACGATCCATCGTCGGGTATCGCGAGCATTTATCAGTCGCGATTAATCTAAGCTTTCCGCAGTCACGAATGCGAAATGCCCGGCAAGGTTTACATTGGCAGAGGCTCGGGTCATTAATAACCGATACCGAGAGAACTTCGTTGCTGTCCCGCGTTAATTCGACGTATCGAATCGAACGACACACCGACGCTCGTTAATCTTCTTCCCCAATCCGTCACTCGAAGCGATTTATTTAAGGAACGAATGTATGCGCGTACGCTCCTATCTACGTACCTCGTCTCCCTTTCCATCCTTTTTTTCCATTCTCTATTAAGCTTCTTTTCGCCGGGCGTAAAAACAACCGCTCTGGCTAAACTTAATTAATGCGCGCAGCGTCCAGGGGCCGGATGAAATATCGCCGCGATGGCGACAGATCGCAGCGCCGATCGCGTCGCGATCCACCATTTCAGAGAAACCGTGAGGCGACACGAAGCGAAACGAAACGCGAAAACCGCGGTGGCAACGTGCAAAGCGTCGGCTATAAAATTGATCGAACAACGGTAATAACGCGATCGATAAGGCAGAAGCAGATGGAAGAGTATACTACACAGCGGTGAACGGTCGCAGAAACTCGATTGGGCAGGAAGTGGTTTAACGAGTGCCGAGGGAAAGCACGAATTTTCCCGAGGATCCGATGGCTCGCCGGTATCGCTCCTATTACCGAAAGGTTAACTGCGCTTTGGATTTTAGAACATGGCTATAAATACCTGTAATAAAGCGCGCGATCATTAATCTTGGACGGTAATTTCGGTTTGCAGTGGCGACATTCGCCGTCTCCTTTGCTCTCCATTCCGCTCCCTCGGCGTCATCCTCGGCATCCCTTTCGTCCCGGCCTCTCCGCAGCCTGCGGGCCGCTTGGTCGCGCGGCGCACGGTATCCTGCTCGTTCTCGCGCTTCCTAGGATAATTAATGATCCTAAAAGCGATCTCTACTCACGGTTCTCTCGTTTCGGCTCGATCTTTCTCCGTCTCGCCAGCCACCGCCTCCGCGGCCCCCTCGTCCCGTCGTTCCCCTCGTTACGACACCGGAACTCGCTCTCGCCGATTCTAATACCTCTGCCTTCCTCCCATTCCTCCTCGTTCCGTCCATTCCCATGCACTCCGCGATTCCGATAGCTCCGACGGTCGGTTTCGAGACTCGACGAGAAACGAGAGGCGATCGAGTGCCCTCTATCGGAAGGACCCTTGAATTTTCGGCGCGTCGTTAACCACGTCGCTGCCATTGCTCGTGGTTCAATGGGAAAGATTAAGCATCGTCTTTGGACGGTTTCGTGGCAGTGTTTCCAAATTCGTTTTGCGCATCGAGCATTGTTCGAGCGTGCCTGCGACGATGGATCGGAACGGCTCGGGATTAGCAACGGCCGAAGGAGTTGGGCAAAGATGGAAAGGGGAACGGAGGAAGGAATTAGCATAGAGGGACCAGGTGGCGTCTTGGGCCAGTCTTCGGCAGCCGTCGATCTCTAATTATCTGGAAACAGGGAACAGCGCCTTCTCACCCTTTATAAGCGCTTTCTCGCCCGATAATAAACGAATATTTTCATGACAATCGGTCGAAACAGGGAGAGGAAGACCGGGAGACGTTCGACGAGCATTATCTCGCCTCGGCTAATTCCTTCGGCGCGAGTTACTCGCTCAGCCTCCCGATCCATCCACCAACCTCCTCCTCTCTCTCTCCCTCTCGCCATCTCCGTCGCTCTCGCACGCGAGAGCCTTTCTTCCCGGCCAGTGAATACGGAAGCGACGAAAGCTGGAATTTCCGGTTGATTCGGCACGCTAACGATGGGGTGGTTCAACACCCCATAGGGACCACGAAGACTTACGCGACGATCCCCCCATTGTCAACCTTTTGCCGCAATCTGCTCGCCGATTTGCACAATAATGGACACGCACCGGCGGGCAGCAAATTAGCGCAGAGAATCCGTTGAATCGCTCTCGTCTGGCATCTCCATCTCCAGTACCGTCCTCTAAACGGTACCAGATTCTGGACGAGAGTCCGATCGTCGTCGTCGTCGTGGTCGTCGTCACGATCGAGGTTCTCTGGTGAAAATCTCGGGACAAAAGCACGCGGTGCACAGTTGGTTCGCGCGTGGCGAATGGAGCGTGCCGCGGGAAACGGAGGAACGGAATCGGCGTGGAAGGTATAATGGTAGCTGGATCATTTGCATTATTCTAATGGTCGGTTGCGTTGCATGTACGGTCTCGCGATTTCTTTGGTAAGCCGGCGTAGCCTGGCGTCCATTGTCCGATCGGCGCGCGCGGAACGGCGCGTGAAACGACAATCGCGGAGAGAACGAGGATTCGATACCGCGTGATTCATCGGCGTGCAAAAAGGCGAATGGATATATTAACCTCGTCGTGCCAGATTCCCGCGGTCCGATTCCGCGAACGGAAAACCTTCGCAGCCTGGATATCCGTTCTTGCATCAATATTTAATCGCGGCTAACAAGATGGCGGTGGTATGCACGCCACCCAGATGGGCTATAAAAGCGCGAGGAGGCCCCGTAATAGTTAACTTACGTTCTCGGTACATCCTCGCGCTGGTGTGCGCTGACGACAACGCGTCTGGTGGGGAGGAAAGTTCACCAAGTACACGGAGAAAGAAAGGAGAGATTTCCGTGAGGCGAAACGGAGAAAGAAAGAGCAAATAGTTGGACCCCGTGGTTAGACGCGCAGGCCTGAGAATTGTCAATCGAAGGTGCCAAGAAACGAGCGAACGTGCAGAGGCGCGGCTTCTCAAACACGTCCTTCCTGTGCCAGGGGCAACCAGCGTTCTTCCTCGTGGCCGATGCGTTATCTCGATTAGACGAAACTCGGACGAACGCTCGGACCCCACGATAAAACGCTTACAGGGGACTCCGGATCTGCGGGAAATAATGGGAAATAAGTCCCCGGTAAATTTTCCGGGGTTAATTAATTTTCGAGAAATTCGGAGATCGAGATAACGCGAAATCTTCTAATGGGACGTGGCTATTGAGGAAGACGTGAAAGGGCAAACGAAAGGCCGCGGACGGGGTTTAATTCCGGGGACTCGGCTTAATCCCTGGGCCCCTGGGCTAATGTGCTTGGGGATTCCGTAATACGATGGAAGTCGGTACCCTCACGGCCACTCCGCCTTCGCACAGTATACGGGCGGACGCTGCGGAAAACACGTGTGCGTATTACGTAGGTACTTTTACGTGTCGCTCGTTGCATAAATTATTCCGGTCTTCCGCGAAATTGATAATGACACTCGTGTGCTCGGTTCGGACGAATACCGGGCAAGCGTGAAACGGGGGCTCGGGCGCAAAGGAAGCGGCGCGTTTCGCGTACACGAGCAACCAGGTGTATTCGAGGATGGAAGGAGCACAACGAGTCTAGGCAGGCTAAGGGCGTGTACGGAGTCTCGAGGAAGCCGGGTTTTATTTCGCCGGGCGAAGGTTATATCCTATAAAATTTCGGAAATCGTAACGGTTCAAATCGGAAAGAGCGAGGACCACGAAGGTCCTTCGGCAGGTCTGATGACCTTCCGAGAAACACCGTAACGGACAATGACTACCTACCGACTCGGAAATTCGATGGCCGATCGGCTTCCATTTGCGGTGCAAACGACCGGACGAATCGGCCGACGCTTTTGTCCGTGTCTTCTTCTGCCGACCGTTCCCGAGATATTTCCGTTCGCAATTAAATCGGTTATTAAAGACAAATGCTTAAATCATATTTAACTAGAAAGTAATTACCTGCCGATCCAAGATCCATTTACGAACTCGTGTTCCAGCTCGGGAATAATAACAACGCGAGTAGCCACGAGACATTTATGCCGCGGATAAATCGATACCGTATCCATTTTTCCCTTTTTCCCTTTCCCACTTTTCACCCTTCCCCCCTCGGTCGGTCGATATTTCCTGGACTCGTCCAACCGAGCTAAATCGCAAATCGCAGGAGTAAATCGTACATCGTCCGTGGCGTGCAATTATCTCGCGGTTGGTCCGCGAGGTCACAGGGGCGGACCTTAACTGCGGCTCGCCTCGTTCCTCGCGTAGATCCATATACCCTTATAAAGGATCGCGTTTGTAAATCATAAAATTCGCAGTTTCACACGCTCTCCACTTCGCCCGGCCCTTCCCCCCGCGCCCCCCGTCCCCGGCGGAGGAGGAGAGCCCTCTCCGCGGGCTGCAATTACCTGCAATTTGTACTACGAGCACCGTATACGCCATCTTGCCTGTATATGTGACGCGGAGCGCATGCAGATGCGCGCGTACAAACGCGCGTCGGATCGCCGGGCGAAACTGCGAGAGGAGAAGCTACGGGAAGGTACACGGTGGAAAAAGGAGAGCGGAATCCCTGGAAAGAGAGAGAGAGAGAGGAAAGGAGAGCGAGCCGAGGACGAGAAGAGTCAAAGAGGGTGGACGTTGCGCGCAGACATCGCGACTAGCGCCACTCTCGCAGCCTTTCCTTCCATTCCATCATCCTCTGCCGTGTCCTTCGACCATTATACTTCCGACTATGAACAACCAGATATTTCCAACGCCGTCAAAAAAAGGGGAAGAAAAGGACAAAGAATAGAGGGGGGAAAAATGGGAATCGAGGAAAAGATGGAGCCATTCCAGGTGTCAACTGCTCGCGACGATTGCTCGTTGAAAGGATAGGAAACGTTAAAAGGCATTTACCAGCAGACACGAGCGTTCCTCGGCTCGTGCACTCCTCGACCTCCTCCTGCGCGATCGCCGGCGTCGCGCAT
>NW_016907952.1:130822-157084 GCF_001483705.2 Eufriesea mexicana | reverse complement strand
CGTCGTGTACAGCGAAGGAAGACACTCGCGATACTCTTGTCAGCTTGCGGCGCTGTGTCTCGGTAACTACATCTGAGCCGTTTGTCGCTCGTGGGAACGATTTTCCTCGACGAGCAGTAGACCAGCTTCCTCCGACGTCTCGGCCTGGACACTCACGAACGTCAGCCGAGGTTCGCTGCCTCGGACCCTGTGACTCGAACAGCGACTTAGCATCGAATATTTAATTCGCAGGCTGCAAGGATAGGTTAAAGCACCTCCATGCGACGATGGTCTCGTGTCCATGCATTCCTCCGTTATTTTGCTTCGGATTTTCGGGCGCGAGCAAACACAGAGGAAGCTCGTTCAGGGGTGAATAGCCGTGTACAATGTTAGCGTTCACGGGCGATTTCGCGGACAAAACGCGTGCCCGGTGGAGCGGCCATGTTCCCGAGGCATTATTCCGTGCCTGACTCGCGACAGGGATCCTCGAAAATCCGAGTCGTATCTCGCTCCCGGCTAACAGTCCAGTTTTCTTCCTGGAAACGGGTGTTTCTTATCGCGGAAGCCGATCCGGTGTCCGGATAAATGGGAAAGGGAGATGTCGTGACTGGGATATCTCTCGTAGCGTGGTATCGCGGATAGGATCGTTGCAATCATAGTCAATTACCGCCGACCTTACGCCGGCAACGATGCAACACGATACGAGTACGAAAATGCGAGGGGGAATCGCGAACCGACTCTCCGGGCGTTTCCATCGAATCGTCCGGACTGCTCGAGGCGTCGCGCGAGTTGACGAGCGTGCAGGAAAATACGCGAAAACGTCAACCGGAGCGTGTAGACGATACTCTGGATACTCACCGGTGGCTAGGTTTCCGCGGAAATTTTCCAGGATGGAATCTCGCGATGGTGGAAAAATCGGCGGGACGATAGGCGGTAGAGCGTGTCGCGATTCCGGGCGAAAGTGGAATCTCTGACGAGCATAAAGGACGAAAGGCTAAAACGGAAGCGAAAACAGGTCGGGAAACGCGGTGCGTGCGACCGGACCGAAAATCTCCGTCGTCCACGCTCGAGTTCGCAGCGCGCAGGGGTCGTTATCCGACAGGGTGCGCGAAGGAGAGCTCGGGAGAAGGTCGGTCGAGGGAGTGAGAGGGAGCGGCGTGCAAAGGAAAAGAGGGAGGTGTCGATACCGGGCGTGACCATCGGTCTACCGCCTACCGGGGCCCGATATGCGCTGCCAGGCGACGGCGTTGGCGTCCTAGGCCTCCGCCCACTGGATGCTATTTCGCCTGCCTGCTCGTTCCGTCCGCCAGCGAACGTTCGAAGCCTCTGCCGAGGCGTGGAAGAGTAGAGGGGATCGCGAACGCGACCGAATATCCAAGCGTCAGATCGCAAGGGGACGCGAGTGTGCGCGCGTCAGCTCCGTCTTCGGCAGTTCCATCGTTCCTTCACCGGTTCTCGTTTCGTTCCGTTCCGTTTCGTTTTGTTTCGTTCCGTTCCGTTCCGTTCCGTTCCGTCCCGTTCGGCCACCCTTTTCGCACGTTGCTGCGTAGTACCGTGCACGACACCGTAGCAGCAGCGGTAGACTTGGGTCGTGTGGAGAGCGGAGTGTCGGTTACGCGCGGACGATCCGCGATGCCGAAGAGAGTCGACGAGGGCAACGCGTGGCGCGTGTAAAATCGCGCGAGATCGGTATACGAGTCGCGCCACGTCTTCGTCGCGTTCGTCGCGTTCCTCGCGAACACACCCGCCGCCTGCCTCGTGTCCTGCTCCTTTTCCCTGGCCTCACCCCTCCAGGCCGGGTCGCCAGTCACCGCTCATCCCCTCTCCCCTCTCCTGCCCGTCCTTTCTTCCTTCCTTCCTCCCTCGAGTGTCAGTCCCTTTCGGTATCGCGGTGTGCGCGCATTACCACCGTACCGTACACAACACTGGGCAACGCGTAGACGCGTGCGCGATCGCTCCGAAACTTTCCGCCTTTTTTATTCTGTGCTGTGTTGTGTATCGGTCTATCGGGACCACGAAGACCACGACGACCACCGCGACTGCGATCGCCGCCACGACGAGGACCACGAAGACTACGAGAAGCACGAGGATCGCTAGAGAAGGAAACGAAGGAAGAAGAAGAAGAAGAAGAAGAAGAGGAAGAAGAGGAAGAAGAACAGTCACGACGACTGGCGATAGAAAGCTCGCGCGCGTGTCAGTCATCGGCGCGCCGCGTGTGCTTGCTCTAGCTTGGTGACAGGCCGAGTACGACGTCGATCGTGATTACCTACGTCGGAGCTGCGTGCAATCGTGGTGCGAGAGGATTAACCAGAGACATGGACACGTACTCTCGTGGTCGCGGTAACAGTGCTTGTTCGCGGTGTGGATGATACCGCTACGTCCCACGAACTCTGTTACTTCTCACCGGTAACGCGCGACGACGTCTTACCGACGGAGCCGACAGATCGCTCGTGCCTGGTCCCTGCGTCACGTGCTGCGATTCACGCGGCCGCGATAATAGGCTGGTGTATCCGGAGGAGAGAAAAGCCTGCGCGCGGTTCGTTCCGCGGCGTGAGTTGCTGCTTTTCCGGTAAACGCGGGCAAGGCCCAGGCGCGGAACACTGGACGGTGGTCGAGACGCTGGAGAACGAGCCGTCCGTTCTTCCTCGTCGTATTTTGGCAGCGTGTTCCGCTGCGGGGGTGTCTCTCGTGTCGTGGGCTACCGCAACGCGGTAAAACAGTCAAAATTCGGGTGAAGAACAGAGAACCGTTACCATCCTACGCGATGGAAATGAGCGACGAGTATCAGGACATGGGAAACCCTGGCGGAGGGGTCGCCGTGGTCAACATACCTATGGCCCATCATCAACACACGCCTGATAGCCCGTTGGTGAGTCTTTTCCTCTTTCTTCTTCGCTTCTCCTTTTTTTTTCTCTCGCCGATCGTTTTCCTCCTTTCAATTATCCACGTGATCGCGTGATTCGCCATTCCGTCTCTTTCTCGCGGTAATTTCTCGAAAATTCCATGCCTCCGTCCACCGGATTCCTGCACGAATTGTCCGGCGTCCGTCCCGTTCTGACGGACCGATCGGTCCGAAATGGAAAATTCGACGAGTCTACGCCCGAGTCGGGTGACGATAACGCGTAATTAGCGTCGGACGGGAATTGCGTCGTATTTCGCGCGGTGTTTGACGACGCCGAGCGTGTTCGATTGGCCGCTGGTCGATCGATAAAATTGGCTGACAATAGAGCGGGCCCGGGTATTTACGTATTTGCGGTATACATCACTGGAAATACACCGAGATGCTACGGCGTGCCAGAAGGGCAGCATGGTTTACAAACAATGCCAGACTGGCTGTCTTTGCGGCTTGGAACGCGTTTTTTATGTATCCCGGCTACGAGTTTTATGCACGTACGGTATCGTACCTGATATAAAAGTCACATTCGAGTTGTTTATACCGTGATCGTCCTAGAAACCCGGATGAATTTAATACGTCGTAAATACTACGCGTGCCGATTCGCCTGCATCTCGAAATCTTTTTCGAGAATCCTCCGACAAATCTCCTCGCGACCACAGACGACGTTGCCCGCTCGATTATCGACGTCGCGAGAAAATCCGCGAGAAAATCGTCGAGACGAGATTCGGCCTAAGAATAACGACATCCTTGACGGAGGATATCGAGGGACAAAAATGGCGCGAAATAAAAAGACGGGGGTCGTTTTCCCGGCAGAATTAGCCGCTGTTATTGTTGGCACCGTTTGTCCGTGGTCGTTTTAGTCTTGGAAGATAACCCTTTGACCACGGTGTACTCGAATCTCGTTTCTATTCCCGCCGTTGACGTTGATTCCCGGATCCTGTCTTTGCCATTGTAATCGCGTAATGGGTTTGGTTCACGTCGCATACTCGAATTGGTCGGACCGCGAATGCAAAACGACGAACTGTGTTTTCACCGCGCGCGATATTTCCTCGCGAGTGGTCGATTCCGAGAATAAGATGGAAGCCGGCGAAGATGACTTTGAAATCCGAAGACCGAGATTTATTGCTTTCGTGCACGGACGTCTGCGTCGTCGCCATTACAAATACCCCGTGAAGTGCAGCCGACTCCGTGTCCCATTAATGTAACCACTTACCGCGCATCCCGGCGGCTTTACGTCTGATTAATGCTGCCCAGTGACGTCATTAAAATTCGTGACCCACTGTGACGTCACTGAGTGGCCACGATCGCTGTGGTAAACGGGGAAGAAAATCTCCGACGACCCGATACTCTCGTTCCCGAGGCGGCCATTGACGTCACCGGTGAAATATCTCCGATATCGATCCTTCGAGATTCGAAATAGATATTTCGACAACGCGGCCTGAATTCGCTTCGATGAAAATCTCCGATCGCGGACGGGATAAGTTTTATCGCGTGCAATCTGCGCGCGGACAAATAGCGCCGATAAATTACGAAGCAATAGCGGGACCCTGGCTTCAAACGTTTCGCGGATCGCGATTTACGTCGATAGAATCGCGCGCTCGCGCCTCGAATCAAAATAACCATTGTCGATCTCGATCCGCTCGCGCGTGTGTTCCGATTTTTATCGCGATCCTTCCCTTCCCTTCGTCCCTTACACTTTGTTAACCTCGCGTGATACTGCTACACCGTGGTACCACGGAATAATGATAATCTCTAGCGTTTGGTACCCTGATCGACAGATTTCGCGTGCCGCCATCGCGGGATCCAGGTTCGTCTGTGATGATCTAGAAACGGCTGGATCCTCGATCTTTTCCTCGACGTGTCCGATTTAAGAATACGTCGATCGATACACTCGATGGCTCGTGCCCCCTACCACGATTCGCGAATTTTACGTAACGAAGTATGCAGCGCGTGTGTGAATGGCGAGTGCGCGCGAGGGAAAAGTCGTTCGTCGCCGGTGGAACGATAATAGCACTGTAAACAAGCGGAATAAGAACGGGTTAACGAGGGTTTCGCCCGGAAAGAAGGTCCTTGGCGTTGGACGAGTGGTGCCAGGGATGTGGCGCGAGCGACGCGTCGCGTCGTTGCGACAGGGCCCAGAGGGAGAGAGAGAGGTGTAAACACACGGTCCAGGTTGATCCAGTGCGGTCGCCGGTGTGTGCGCGCGCGAGTGCGTGTGCGTGTACGCGACGAGTATTTGCGAAGGGGTGCGCTGCGGGCAGGCGGAGGGGCCCCGGGTAATTCGCGAGCGCGCGAAAAGGGGCAAAGATGCGTGAACGGGGGAAAGGAGAGAGAGGACGATAATCGGGCGAAGATAGAGGGGCAAGGAGTCGGGGCGGGAGAGCGGGAGCTTGGGAGGGGGTCGGAAGGGGGGTTAGCTGGGTCCGACGTCGAGCAAACGGTGTGCAGAGCGCGGCACAAGGGCGGGGATTCCCCTTTCGGCCAATCGGATCGACTAGCGAGTGCGCTCGCTTACACAGCTAGCCTCGCTGTTTCACCTGCAGACGCCATGTCGTGACGTCATGTCTCGTTACGACGGGACCAGGTAAAACATGTGCGGTACCATTGTCGTGGCAGTGCTGCGAGCGCCACCCTGTAACGAGGGTACCGTTCCAAAGCTTCCTTTTCTCTTTTCCCTTCTTCTTTCTCCTCCTCTCCGATCCTCCCGCATTAATCGGAAAGGTGGTTGCAGGGAAATTTCGCGCGATGTCGCAGGAACATCGACGAAGATGGAGGGTAAAGGACACCCGCTCGATAATTTAACGCTTCGACATTCGATATGCGATACAACTTTGACAGTTGGCTAGGTGCTAGCCTCGGTTCTCTAATTAACATTCCCGCGAAGGAAGGTCCAATTACGTCGGATAGAGGATTTGATTAGGACCCGGCGTTAGCTGGAGAACGTCCTTGACAGTGCGTCAGTGTTTCTTTTTGGAGGGGTTGGTCGTGCTATTCCCCATTATCTTGGCGGAAGATTGCGGCGGAGCTAGCCTTCCCCCTCGAGGAGTTGCGAACTATTATTCGGCCGTTTTACGATAGCCCTATAAAAATCTCATAATTAGATTTTGAAGGTAATATCCTGCCGGAGCTCTCGGCCCTTAGAAGCTCGGCCCGTAGCAAGGCCAGGCCCAAAATTGCAAACACCAATCTCCCCCCACTCCCGGTGCCTTTCCCTTTTTTCTCTCTCTCTTATCTCGCAGATGCATCTACGGCACGTTATTAGACCGAGAAGAGGGACAAAAGGATCTCACCACTCGTTCCCTCTCTCTTGCTCCTCTTCGCGATACGAGATCTCCGATCTTCGCACACGCGACCGGTGTACGCTGCGCGATCGATCGCGTTTCTATCGATATCGTCGCGGTGCACGCGCCGAAAAGATACTCGCGAATTCGATAAGGTAAGGCCCAAACGGAAGGTCGTTCAACGTCGGGATCGAATTTCGCGCGCGTTTCACGCGTGCTCTCGTTTCACGTTCCGATGCAACTTTCACCGGTAAACGAACGCGCGCCGATACTCGAGGACCATCGCTTGTTCTCTCCGCTTTTCCTCGCGCGTCGTCGCGAATGGTCTGGCCCCTATCGAGGCGCCATCGCGACACGTAGCCCTGGCTTCCGCGAAACGGTGTCGCAGGGGCGGAGTAAAGGATGGGAATCGCGGTGAAAAATCGTCGGGCACGATCGACGAGTCGATTTCCATAGACCCGGCGACTTCGCCGGCCAATAGATCCGGAGGACACGATTTTATCGCGAGGCTGGCCGCGATGGCGTCAAAGCGGTTCGCGTTCATCGAGGCGCATCGTTGAGGACGCGATTCGCGGAGCGCGCATGCATTCCACGTTGCAGCTGCAATGCGCGTGATCGCGATTCAACGGGCCGTGAGCCCGTGAGCACAGAGTGTGTCCCGATGGTGGGGAATCAGTGTGGCCGCGTAGACCAAGGGGGGGAGAAAGAGTGAATGAAATAAAGAAAAAAAAAAAAGCGGAGGACCAGGCTGAATCGCGATTGGTCCAAGCTCGTGCCGCGGTCACGCCTGCCTTTATGTATGCGCCGCGTCGCGCCGGGCCGAGCCGCTCTCCGACTCCCTTCGACGCGACGCCGAGCGCGGCGACGCCACTCCGCGCGCCGATATCTCTCTCGCTTTCGATTTCGATTTTCGACGCCTCGCGTGCACCGTTTAATGGCAGACCGGTGCGTCGTGACGCTTACGCCGCCTAAGTTTTACACGTGCCTCCACCGGCCGTTACCTTCAAATTGCTCCTTGTTTCCCGCGAGGGTGAAATAATTATTTCTCCATAATATTCCTCCTTTCTGCTCTCTTTCCTTTTTTCCCTATTTTTTTCCTTCCCTTTTCTCGTTTTCGCTCTTTCTCCGTGCCTCCTTTTCCCTTTCCCTTTTATTGCCGGGGGGGACGCGTCGCGGTATTGGAAAGGCGGCGAAACGTTGGCCGGCTTAAATTTGCGTCAACGACGAGTATTTTACGTGGCCGTGTTGTTATTTGTTATTTCGCGATAACGAACGATAAATGGGCGGATAGATTAGCGGTGCAGGGTGTGCATGTATTATTCGCTGGTGCTGCGCAGTCTCGCGCGATAGATACGTATCCACGATGAGGCAATAACGTTACCGCGACGATTATTTTTCTGGTTAAAAGCGACGTGACATTGACATTGGCGGTAATGAGGATCGAAATTGCGCATAATTGATTTCCCGGGATTACCATATCGACATCTATCTATCGGTGTAACTATTATACGGCAGGTAATCGACGCGTAATTGCTACACTTTTCCCTCCACGTGGCCGCGGAAATGTGTTCGGCTAGGGAATTGCAAATAGAATTACCGCAATTGCAAATAGAATTACCGCAATTCCATGGATAGGAGGAGGGAAGCGCCGGCTAATGCGTCGAATTAGCCCGACGCGTGGATTAGAAGAGTTCCATGGGAACCGGTAGACATCGAACGCGTTACGCTTAACGATCCAAGGGATCGCGATCAGCACCCACCGATATCTCTGGTTCCGTGAATGCAACTATCAATTACGCGATGCCTTGACGAGTTCTTTAACTACGTGCCTCCTACCCGGCCGACACGGGGCTTCTGCGTTCAACGTACCCTTAACAGTGCAACCTCGAACGCTGCTGCTTCTGCCACGAATTACGAGCGAACGAAGGGGAATAAAATTCTGATAGCCTCGCTTTCGTTTCTGGTCGATGAACTGTGCTTCATAAATTATCCTAGTCTTCTTTATGGTGCCAGCCGCTGGTTCGCAAACGCCCGCGGACACTGAATATTCTATTAACTTTTTTGTCATCGTTGTTTCGCCGTCGATCATCCCTTTAAATTACCCTCGGCCAAGGGCACGTTACGGCGCGGTGCAAAAAATCCTGTAATTTGCCGATTAATTTTCCTCGAAAATTGCGTGCTATGGATATCGTGTCGATTCCTTCCTCTCCTTCCTTCTCATCCCCTTCTGCGACTAAACGCAGCTCCGTTCGGATGGTGTGTGCACCTGTGAACGCGGGTAAAAGAGGGAGCGACTGCGCGTGTGCGTGCGCCTGTGTGCCAAGGGAAAGCGGAACACGGTGTAAAAGGACGGAGAACGACGTCGGATCAGATTTTGGGTACTGCCGCTGTCTCTCGGGTTTGTTTGTTGTCTTCTGCGAGTCAAGTGGGACTTTCTAAGGTTAGCACCCAATTGGCTATCACACCCCATCCTGCCTCGGAGGGAAAGGTACGGGCGACCATTAGGCAAGACTTATAAGGTGGCTACTGCGACCAAGGTGGTCGTAGGGTCCCTCTTAGCTGGAAAAGACCCCATGCAGGTAATGGGCCTGGCACGAGCCTACCGATTCCCCTCTGTTCGAACGCGCGTACGTACCGCCTGTAAACGCACCGCTCCTAAGGTTAAGCCGATTTCACGCGGCCGAGTTTTCACGAAACCGACGGTTCCTTCCATCCACGTTGCTTCGTCCACTTTGTTCCCTTTGTCGTAGCTACGAACGAATCGTTTCGACGACACTGGGCCGATATTGGGCCAGTACTGTGGCCCCGACCGATAATCGACGGTTTGTTAATTCGGAAATCGACGCGAATTCCACTTATTATTATTATTATTATTATTATTATTCCACTGTCAATTTTCCTCGCTTCTTTTCCACGGTTCCTGGAATCACGGATAGTTTCTCTGGATTTACAATCGGTTTCTTTTCCACGATTCGACGAGAGAGTTGGCAAAGAGTTTGCGTCACATCCGGCGGAGAACGGGAATATCGATCGGAGTTCCATTATTTTACGATCGCCGATGCTCGTGACGGGTCGCCGGCGAGTTGGAAAAGGGAAATCGTCCGTATTTTTGGGTATATCCCTACTCTCGGTTGGGATATTTAATTTGAGCCACCTTGTGTATCGCGCGGGATCCTAAGTAAACGCTAACTCGATGGACTCTCTCGTGGATGCTCGTGCATGCTCGACGACGAAGAAGGCGCGGAGGAAAAAGGCGAAACGGGTTTCTCCGTCGAACTCGTGCAAACATCGAGAGCCAGAGACGTGCCACGACCGACCACGAACCCTCTTGTTGACTCTTCAACTTTACTCGCGCCTTCTGCTCTCTCTTTCTCCGATGACGCTTCTTCGTTCTCCTGGTCCGAGTCCTCTGCTGCTCGGTACACCGGCCTCCTCCAGGTCGGTCGGGTCGTCGACTTCTTACCTGCCGCTTCGTGGAACCACGCGAGAAACGGAAAGAGACGAGTTTAATTTAATTTTGTACGCGTGTTTGATGAAGCGCGGTGTCAGCGGACCATTTCGTGCCGTGCGTACGTACTTTACCTACTCCTCGGGGATCGCGTTCCGATCGCGGCCCGTTGAGTGCGCTCTCGGCCTCGAGGGGGCAGGGGGTGTAAGCATGCCGGTGAAATCTCGTGAAACCTTCGAGATATTAGAGGTGGTAAGCTGCATACGAGAGTGCACAGGTTCGTTTCTCGATTCGCAGATTGGCCCGACGAACGAAATTATCGCTGGATGCCGTGTCTCGCGTGCGGTGAATCGGTATCGAAGGGAGAAACGGGTTCCACGAGAAAGGTCGTGATTTCGATGTCCGTTGAGGTTGTTGGAATACAATGATTTATCGAGGAATAACTTCGGTTAATATATTTAATAGGGTAGAATAATCGGTTGCGCGAGGCTCGGTTGCGGCTATCGCGTGGAAGCGGTTTGGCAGCGAGCAGGCTGTTGCTCGTCGGTATGCAACTGTGTGCGCACCGAGCGTAATGGTGGTTTGCGCAACCAATGCACTTTGTGCCTTAATGCACGCACACGAGCTCTCGGCCTGTGCGCTCGCGCGCGCACCTATACGGGAACGGGACTCGTGTACACGCTGCCACGAAAGAGATGCCTGGCCAAGTCTAGTGCCGTAACTCGCCCATTCACGTATCATTATCCGCACCGGTGCCTGGATAACGTTGTTGCAATCGGTGCAATTATATTTTTACGATCCTCGCCAAGGCTTCTATTCCGTGACTATTAATGTCCGGACGGCCACCTCGATGTTCTACGATCGGGGATCGCGTCGGGTTCTAACCTAAATACTCCGGATCCGAGAAGGCGATTGTTTCCCCGGGCTCTGTACCGTTTTGATCGAGGTCGATCGCCTCGGCCGCAATGGCGGCGAAAAAAGCCGCGCCCGCGAAATAATTTTCCCTAACGGTAGCCTACGCGATCTTTAGTAACGGAGGATGAGCGAGTCGAGTTGCCATTCCCATCTCAGAGAGCTTCTTGCTACTATACGATACGAGGGGGACACGGTGGTTCGAGTTGGAGAAAAATCGGTGCAATGAATTTTTGGTCTCGACACGGATGCTTGCTACCCCTAGGGAAGGGTTCATGCCATGGCGTGGAGCAATGGTTCGCGTTGCCATTGAACGTAGCAGTTTCAGGGCCCGTGGAATATTCCACGCCAGAAGGATTAAGGGCAAAGAAAAATAGCTTTTAACATTATCTTGGACGATCGGTTTTCCTCGAAGCCATCGACGAGGCAAGAGTAGTCAGCCGCGTATTCGAGGGTTACTTCCTTTTCTTTTGCCCTGTTCAAACAATAGGAATAATTTCGTAGAAAGTGCCTGTCGCCAGTCAGGTCAGTCTGATGACTTTATAACTCCCGCAAGGCCGGAAAACCGGGTACGCTGCCTTTTTTCCTCCCTTTTCCGTCGTGACGTCACAACATTTTCATTTTCCCCGGATATACCATGGCAGTCAGGTAGCTCCATAAAATTCGTCATTTCTGGAAAAATGCCCGCTGCACGGGCGAAACAGAGGGATAGCCTTTCTTCCGGTGTCTTCGATTCCGAAAGATGGCCGATGGACGCATTGTTTGGATTTTTATTTCCTCCAGGCAGGATTCGGGGTTGCCGTTTTTGCCATCTTTCTCGCAATAAATATTATTCCTTCGGAATCGTGGTTCCGTTTACCGACACACGCGTGCTGCATAGCCGAGAAGCCGAGAGGTAGGCAGAGTACAGAGGTAGGGGGTACAGAGGTAGGTACACATGGGATATACGCGATGTACCCGCGACGATGTTCCAGATTTTCCACGAAGCGAAAGTTATCGGGCACGCGTTTCAGCTGTAACAGCGGTGAAATATCGTGCCGCATCCACCGGTATTTACCATTGACGCTTTTGTAATAATTATCCTAGCGGAGCGTGTGTGCAGCTGCGGCGCGTATCTCGGTGCCGGTGCGACCGCGAGCGTGTTATTATCGATATTTATTACCGTCAATTGATTTTGCTAAGCACAGATATAATAATCGGGTGTTGCGCGGTTACTGCTAGCGAGCGAATCGCCGCGCGATTTTCCAGCGTTTCAAACTATGCACTTTATGCACGCCCTACTTTCGTTTTAATAAATCCGTGGATCGCGCGCCGGTGGTAACGCTGGCTTTGATGTCTTCCGTAATGGGATAGTCTCTCGGTCCGAGGATTACGTACAAGTGTATCTCGGCGTTTCTTTCCATTCGAATGAGGACATGCCGGTTTCGCCTTCGCGACGACTTTAGTTTCGCGCCTTCCTCGTCGTTAATTACGCCGTTTCTATTCGCCATACTTTGTTGCCTCATCCTACGGTCGAAAAGAACGGCCGCGTTTTACGATTGCGAGATCCCCACCCGTGTAATTTTCTTACAGAACTCGCGATAATTTACGATATGATTGCCGGCAATTAAACGGCCAGGGAAGCACGGTTGGAAAAAGTCCCTTTAAAAACCGCTGCGATATCGCTGCGAATCCGTGCTCGCTGATGGACGGCCGAGAGATCCCTGGCATGGCGGTGGAATTACCATGGAACGACGGCAAGTCAAGGGGACCTCGTGTTCCGTTAGAGAGCAGAGCAGGATTTGGGGAGGAAAAGGAAGAGTCGTTGGTCGATGGCCGGGGAGCCACAGGACGAGCAGTAGTTTCCCGTGATGGGCTTCAGGATCGCAGACCCAGATGGACGACCACGATATCGATAGTCATTGTGTATCGAGAGCCTTCGTATCTCTTTGGGATTATCGATCGAGAGACCCTCTCGCTGGGGGGTCCGCAGACTGTCCTGGGCCCCGTTATTCGCCCCTCGTCGCAAGCTCCGATCTCCTTGTTTTCTTCCTCGCAATCCTTCCGTTTCTTCCATTAGCTGCAATTCGCCCCGAATTCGTCTCCGATTTTCCTTTTCCCCCGTAACGAGAAAAATGGGGAAAATTTCCGTTTATCCGCACTGCCTATGGTAATCGAGAGACAGAGAGATAGAGAGGGAGAAGAAAACACGATGGATTAGAATTCGTTTGTGTATTTACATAAGATATCCGAGGAAAAGATGAGAATCACTGAAGCTCGAGTCGTATCTAGCAAAAGGGACATTGGAGGGTAAGCCGCACGTGCCGACCGTATGTTTCGGGACGAGAAAAGGTTTTAGAAAAGAACCTTTCAATTTCCGTTCTCGTAGATCTTGGCCTGCCATTAATGCATGAAATTCAGATGCCACCGTTGTTCCCTGGATCGTCTCGCGTAGGCTGTCGTACTTACCCGTGCTGCCCTCTACGTCGCGGCGAGCGGTTGCGCAATTGCCAACGACCACCACGGACAATTCCGATTAATCCCGTAAATCACGCGTTTCCGCCGCTGCTGCGTGCGGATTCGCGAATGAAAATCGAACGGGGAAATATTTTTCCTCTTTTTCCATCGCGACTAACGGAGCAATAACGCTTTCGCGTTAATTCCCTACCGTATTTATAGAAGATCCTTGAAAGCTGTCCCGGCGATAACACGGTTGGATTTTACTTGGTAATTTTTCACGCGCGTCAGTGAAAATCACGTAGCCGACTATTTTTCTTCTTCTTTTTCCTTTTCTTTTCTTTTTTTTTCCTTTCCTTTTCCCTCCTTTTTCGCGCGGTCGTTGGAGCGAGCAACAATTCCAACAATCGTAGAACGGTACACGCGTGTGGCCGCATTGTACGGGCACACAGTCGTCGTTTGTTCGTTTGCGGCAGCGATTGCATTCTGCCAGCAAGAGGCATCATTGTCGCCCGCGGAATACAATTAGCAGTAAATTAGCATACGCCATCGGGGCCGATAATAAAATCCTGCATATTATAACGATTGCATCGGATCTCACAATGCCGTTGTCGACCACAAATTATTAATTTAATGGCCGCGAGTCGGCTGGCGCTGCTCGAACGGCGGAGCGAGGGAATTACGAGCCGGGAAACCGACGACCGACCGATGGAAATTCTGCCGCGTGTCGCGACGCGAAACGCGAAAAAGGCACGCGCGACGACTCCGACTTTGTAACAATCGCAATTCCCGATCCTCTCGCGACCGGTTCTGCGCGACGAATCGCGTTTCCGGGGGGCTTTTGCATAGACTTGCGCGTTTCTCGTTAAAGGCGCACCTGTTGTGCCACTATCTTCCTCGCCGAGGCAAAGACAGTGGACTCTGGTCGACGGTCGCGAAGACACATTCCGAGCGTAGAAACTCGCGCTTCCTCGGCAAGGATAATCGGGGTTAGGTCGGGGAAAGTTGGCGGAAAGACAGCGAGCTTTCCGAGACGACTAGTCAGAGCCCCATGGTTCGTGGAAGGGATGGTAATCGGGTTTTAATAAGAAACGACGTTCTTCCTCGGCGAGTGGGGGGCAAGGGAGACCTGGGTCTAGCCGGGTGCAAACGGAGAAGATGGTCGTCGGCGAGGGCTGCGGTGGATGTTGCAGCGCGAACGAGAGAAGGGAGGGAGATATTTCGGAGGTTATACTCGGGGCCCGTGTCGCGCCATCAAACTTGGGAACGGAGGTTCGCCTCTTGACGTCTGGCGCGAGTTGCATTCGCTCGTAAAGGCGTCTCGTAACTCGAGGCGTTATAGACATCGTCGGGGGTATATAAACGTCTCATCCTATGTACTTACCGGCCGTTTCTCTCTATCTACCTGCCTTTCTCCTCCCCTCTTTCTTTCTCTGACTCGCTGGCCGGTCGGTGGACGTTGCTTATGTACCGCGTCCCTTTTGGTACATACCACCGATACGGAGAGAGCAGGGCACGTCCCCGCGTTGAATACGCGAACGCGCTATCCGCAGAATGCGCATAACGGGCTCGTAACTCGGAGGACGCTTCTTTGTAGCGGCGTGCCACCTATACCGTATCGACATTATCAGCGGATACTCCGGACACGTCCACCGTTTCTTACGCGGTCGAAACGTCGCATTACGGAACGCAGCCGTATAACGTACCCGTAACTCGAAAAACGTTACGGCTGTGCGCTATCGCGGGCTTGGAAACTACTCGCGGCAGTAATGGCGCGCCGCGTAATTGGCAGGGATTTAGTTGCCAGGGTTACACGCCGCGAGTTGTTCAGATGTCTTCGCGAAACCACGCGAGCCTGAATCACGAATATTATCGGCCGCGGGATTTCACGGATCCCCGCTTTTTACCGGCCGGCTTTATCGTCGTTACGAATATCGATGTTGCACGGAGGAGGCCGATTAGGAGTCACGTTCGCAAGAAGGGCAAAGCCGCGAGATGCATTTCAGCCCGACGATCATGCTTCCCTCGCGTGCGTGCCGCTGCTGCAACCAGAGGGTTCGCTGTTTCTCGAGGAAGCTGCCTTCCCATTTTTAAATTCCAAATACTCCTGCTATTCCGTTCCTCCTCTCGGCTGGGAAATACGACTTTATCGCGAAGGTCGTTGGAAAGGGGGGTATTTATCGGAGGGGGGTTATCGGGGACTCGGTTACGCGTTGGCGACTCGGTGTCGGATCTAGTCGAAATTCCAAGGGGAAAATAAAAGAGCCTGAAAGGATCTCGAGGAACGGCGGAGACGGATGGGAGGGCTGGGTAGGAAGAGCAGGCGGATGACTGGGAATATATCGCTTGGAAGGTTTCGCGGTGCCCCGGGGATACGCGGCAGCGGAGTATTCGCTCGGCAAGACGGCATCGAGCATTTCGAAACGATCGAACATCGTGCATTCGCGTACCGTTTCCAACAGTCTCCCCCCGACAGTTGCTCGCTGCTCGTGGAAAGCGTGAAAAATCAGTCGGCAGCGATGGTCGAGAGAAACGGTTCGCCGGCACGGGCCCCGGTGTGTTATTAAACGATCCCGTTGGAACCGCGGAACACGAGCGGCTAGATTCGATACCGGCGTAAATAATATAAATCTTCGTGACCGTTCGCCGGTGTATCATCATTCTCGGAAGTAAAGTGCAATCTTGGAAACATCTCGTAATATATTTTAGCCTCGGGGGCGTTCATCCCGACGTTGCATTTCGCTCTGGTCTCGCTATACGCGAACCATTACCGTTCACGGGGCCCGATACGGCGGTTCCGTGACTCACGAGGCCGCTGCCTCGCACCGAAAGCAACGAACGGATATCCAAGATGGAACTCGGCCGCGGTGGAACGAAAGGAGAGAAGATCGGAGAGAGAGGGAGAGGGAGAGAGAAAGAGGAAGAGTGAGAAAGAGAGCGAGGAGAGGGCGATCGTTTTGAATATATCGCTCGGGGGCTGTCGAATCGCGCCGCCCTGCGAGTGCAGACCGAATCCGTTGCACGCCGGCAGGATCGAGGATTCGAGCGCGGATTGGAGGAATCCACGGCCAGTCTGATTCTTCACGCTCGCTCCTCGGCTTCTCGTGTCCTCTTTCCTTTTCCTCCCGTCTTTCCCAGAAGCAGGACATCCAGCCAACAGGAACAAAAGTTCGCCCCGTAAAAGATCGGCGTAATCGTTATAATTAGAGATCGTAAAGCGTCGAAGAGGGCCGCTCGCGCTTCGATGAGAAAGCTGAAGGGAGGTGGAGGGAAGGGGGCAGGCTGGGCGAGGGGGCAGAGCGAAGGGAAGAAGCTGCAACGCTCGGATCCGGGGAACGAAACTTTGTTCAAAGCGCGATAACTATAATTTCGACGCGATGTGCCGCGCGGACGCTGGCAAAGTAAATTCAAAGCCGATCATCCGGGGATTTTAGAGACGACGAAACGAGCGGGGACGCGTCTCTGCCCCGACGCCGTCTAACGAAACGGGCCCTTGGTCCGAGACCCAGTCCGCACCCCGGGACACCTGTGCAGAAAGTATATAAGACCATAACCGCAAGCGTTTAATGCACGCGCGCAGACAACGCGAGACCAGACGAATTTTATAGGCTGTTCAGGGTTTCGGCTTAATAGCCGAATTCCACGTGCACACACGACCACTCGTGAGCCGCGCCGGCCCTGCAGCGGAAATTATAAGCGCTCCGGAGGCATCGGCCCACGACGTCAGGCCCCTATTGTTTCTTCGTACTTTTCGTCCTCCGATCCGATTCCCTTTCGACGTCTCTGAGTTGGTATTCATCAGTACCGAGAGGTACTGTGCCCGATCAGAGATTCCTCGAAGAAAACACGATCACACCTGCACTCGCCATTTTTCCCTGGTAATTCGAGTTTAAAGCCGCAATTTTTCTAAATGGAGGTCGACGATTAATATAATTACGCGTTTAATAAGAATCACCATGTCGTACCTCTATTGTTTCTTTGTGCTTTTCGTCCTCCGATCCCATTCCCTTTCGACGTCCCTGAGTTAGTATTTATCAGTCCCGAAAGGTACCGTGTCCGATCAGAGATTCCTCGAAGAAAACACGATCACACTTGCACTCGCCATATTTTCCCGACAATTCGAGTTTAAAGCCGCAATTTTTCTAAACGGAGGTCGACGATTAATATAATTACGCGTTCAATAAGAATCACCAGGTCGTACCTCTATTGTTTCTTCGTGCTTTTCGTCCTCCGATCCCATTCCCTTTCGACGTCCCTGAGTTGGTATTTATCAATACCGAGAGGTACCGTGTCCGATCAGAGATTCCTCGAAGAAAGCACGATCACACCTGCAGAGCAACGCTCGCCATTTTTCCCGTTGATTCGTGTTTTTAAAGCCGCAATTTTTCTAAGGGGGGGGAGGGGTCGATTACGCGTTCGATAAGAATCGCCATATCAGGCCCATATAGTTCCTTCGCAGTTTTCGTGCTCCGATCCGATTTCCTTCCGACGTCGCCGAGTTAGTATTCATCCGAAAGCTAGGAATAGTGGGAACGGTCGGTCACACCTGCACCGCAACGTCCGCCATTTTTTCCCGCCGACTCGAGTTTAAAGCCGCAATTTGTCTAAACGAAGGTCGGCGATTAATATAATTACGCGTTCAATAAGAATTACCATGCGCCTAGAAGGGTGCTCGTGTAGCCCAGCTGCGTATCCTTTCTCTCTCTCTCGGCCTCATCGCGATTTTTTGCGATCTCGGTTAGACCGTAAACCGAGCGGAGAGGAGCCGGTGGCTGGACGAGAGACCAGCGCGGGATGGTGTGCTCCGCGATGCTCTGTCCGTCCCAGTTGGAATTATTTTCCAACAGGGCGTCTGTGGCGTCTTGACGCTGCCAACTGCTACCTGCCACGGTGGCAGCCGAGGATCGTTCAGGTATCAGAGAATTTACCTAAACGAACAAGGTAGCGGTTAGGAAAATTTGCGGAGCATCTCGCGTCCAGGGCGCGCATCGCGTTGCAATCGTTACGGGCTGAGCTCGTATAAAGCTGCATATCAGCTTAAGGGGTAAGGCTAACTCGATTAGTGGCATTATTGGTATCGGATAATATGCAGCGCAGGGGTTCCCGCGCTACCGGGGCATATTAGTAACAGAATCCGTACAACGCTGCCTCGTTTGATATTACCTACCTCACCGCGAGCGAGACGGGTGTTGCGTTTTCTTAGCGAGTAAACGGCACACGATCGACCGGCCGTCTCGTGTACGTAGCTGCCGCTGCACACCCTGTCCACGCGACTACGTACGTATACCTCGTAAATCGAAGGTAAATTACGCCCGGGGAAACGTATTGCCACCGTCCTGACGTCCGGGAAAAATATCATCCTTGTAAACTGTTCTCGCCCGCGCGTCTTTTATTCGCGCCGCGCCCCGATGCCTGACAAATTTCTCCCATTAAGACCCGTTCCACCTACTCGGCCCGCGACACGATTTTTATTTCCTCGCGCTTAAAATATTCCCGACTCCGAGAGAGAATTAAACGTCACACGGCTTATACCGCGCCGGCCCGGTGAACGGCAGAGATATCTATCGGGAAAGAAACGGGAAGGGAAGAGGGACTCTTGTCTCTTAAAAATAGAATCGTTCCTCGAGATCATCGAACAAGACGAAACACCACGTGCGGCTGCACCCGGGGACAGGATCAACTTCGGAATGGTTTATTTCCGGCGGATGTGGGGAGACCGGGTTCCCTGTTTTCGCGGTCATCGCGTCTGGACCAACTTGGAGGAACTCGCAGAGTTCCAGGCCGCGATTTACGCCCGCGGAATCGAAGGACGCGCGTAGGTGCCCCCTCGTAGGTGGCCCCTCGCTAAAGGGGAAGAGAGAGAGAGAGAAAGAGAGGGCACACGCAAACGGTCTTCGATGCACGCACGCACGCAGCCTCGCGCGAGCTGCGTGTACGCGAGGTCGCGTGCTGACACCGACAACCTCCCCAACGCGCGCAGACCTTAAGTCTGTGGCGAGAAGCCCCGTGTTTACGGTATCCCGTTTCTTTCTCGTTTACCGTCTTCGCGCCCTATACGCGAATTCATCGGGTGCATCATCCTCGTCGTCGTCGTCGTTGTCGTGGTCGTTGTTGACAGTTAGTCGAGCAAGGATCGTTGGACGATCCGTGTGCGAGTAAATGGATCGGACGATCGCGATTGCGAGCAATTCGCGCAACGTTCCGACGAATTAACTCGCTCGTTCGCTCTCGTTACTCTCGTGATTTATCTCGCGTTTGTCGTGATCGCTGTTTACAAGGTCCGAACGCGTTTCGTTATGTCGGATCAGGCGTCGAGGAAAGGGAGTTGGGTTTACGGACGATGGCTAATTGCTCCTTTTACGCTACCTCGTGATTTTATGGCAGCGCAGCACACAATCGAAAAGAGCGTGGAAACTGAGCGGTCCGCTTGAGGTTCGAGCTTGTTGAACTACAAATTTGTCTCGCTGGCTCGACGAGCAATTTTCAAAGAGAACCGCTGATCGGCACGCACGTACCTGCGTGCACGCACTCGGCACGAGTCGGAGGAGCAATGGGGTTCCCATAGTCGCGCTCGGTGAATGATACTCGCGCGATGCGTAGCAGCCGGGAGGCCAGAATTTCGACTGAATTCGCCGATCGGGACAAGCTTTATCCTCTTTGCCACGTAATAAGTCGGGATTTGTCCGGTTTCGTTTGGTTTCCACTCGGACCGCGGAGAACTTTGGCCCAAGGAGTATTCAGCGATACGCAATTAGCACGAATACGCAAATAGCGAACGTTTTATTTCCATGAAATCCGTGGCCAGAGGAAGACGGTAGCTGTGTACATTCGCGCCATTCGATACGAACCGAGCCGTCGAGGAAACGTGTTTTCTCGAATTTCATTTGTGAGCCGATCGGCTCGAATGGCCGATGCAAACCTATCGTCCACGCGGTCAAAAACGCGTCATCGCAGAGGCATTCCGCTATTGAGTATAACTCGAATAGTTAATAGACCGTAGGTCACGTGCGTGGCTACGCTATTTTCTGCTAATTCTTATCATTTCTCGCCATTTCTTGCAATTTTACGTCATTCCTCGCTATTTCACCCCATTTTACGCCATTTCTCGTCATTCTCCACAATTTCTCGCCATTTCCCATCATTTCCCACCATTTCTCACCATTTCTCGCCACTTCTTGCCATTTTACGTCATTTCTCACCATTTTACGCCACTTTCCGCCATTTCCTGTCATTTCTCACCATTTCCCATCATTTCCCACCACTTCTTGCCATTTTACGTCATTTTTCACTATTTCTTGCCACTCTCCGCCATTTCCTGCCATTTCCCGCCATTTTTCTCGATTTCTCGCCATTTCTACATCGCATTGGAAATCTACGGACTCATGGCAGTAACCGGATGAAGAATCCCCGAGAATATGAACCGACCACCTTTCGAAAAATAATTTCCCGCGTAGATAATTATAGAAGGGTACAGAAAGACCGCGTAATAGAAGCGTCAGGTGCAGAATCTTTGAAAAATCGGAGCTTTGCGTGACGAAATCGGTTCGAGGAACTGGTGGGAATGTGACCAGTCAATTTCCAAGGCACGACTGTATCTCGATTATTAATTACTCCGAAAAGAATCGCTTTCCCAACCTCGAAGCTCACGTTTCATCGCCAACAACGTCTCATTCTATCCACTCCGAGGGCCAACCCGACGTCTCGACGACGACGACGACGACGACGACGTCTCGTTCGAATGTTTGAAAAAACGTCTCTCCACCACGCGGTGGTTGGTCCACTAAATTATACTCGGCATACTCGCATGGCCAAAGTAGAAGCTCGCCGAGGCAGGCCGATGTACGCGTCTGTCCGCGTAAATACGGCTACGCGTTGCTGTTTGACACGGCAACGTCAACAACACCCTGGAAGCTTTTACAGGCCAATATGTCACCTCCCCCTCGCTTTCTCGCGTATCTCGTGGCGCTGAGCGAAACAGCGTCGAGTTTACCAACTACTCGCTGCGACCGCGCTCCCCGTGCTGCATTATAAACGCACCTTTTCGCGATGCCGCCTTGAAAGCTTCGCGCAATGCAAAGGCCACCTCGGTAGCAGGTTCGCAACACCGATTCAACCGTTTGCCGCGCGATTTACGCACGGTGTTGCATTTCCTCTACGATTCGACGCTGCTGATGACCACCCTTTGCTCCCTACCTCGTCGCGAGGACGCGAATCGCGATGGGTCGTAGGGTCCCGTTAACTCGCGATAGGTCCAATCGGATAGAACGAGATCTAAATGAAGGAATCGGTAGCGTGTGCACATAGGAGCATTGCATGCCCCCTTGCCGCGCGATTTACGCACGGTGTCGCGTTTCCTCTTCGATTCGACGCTGCTGACCACCCTTTGCTCCCTACCTCGTCGCGAATCGCGATGGGTCTCGGGGTTTCGACGACTCGCGTGGGTCCAATCGGATAGAACGAGATCGAGGTGAAGGAATCGGTAACGTATGCACGCGTGTGTGCAGATAGGAGCATCGCATGTTCCCAAGAGTGGCGGAGTAGGGAGCGGAATCGATGCAACCTTGCCAGGTGGCATGGAGGTTGCCTTGCGCGTATCGGCGATAATTTCTCGCAGACGTGTTTGATATTCAAGCCGCGACGAGAGACGCTCTCACGGAATAAACGGGAGGTTAAAGCGGCGTATAAAGTTATTCCACGAATCTGATCGGGACATTGCGTGACTGCGCGGATGTTGCTGAAAAGGCTGGCGGTATATAATAACCCGTACGAGGATCATCTTTGATCCCGCGTTTAGGTTATAGCGTCCTCGATAATTGGATTAATTAGCGCTTCTTGTCCGGACGATCCCTGTAATCTATCGAGGAGAGATTCGTTCTCGGTAAAACCCACGGGGAGAGCGTGCCGCGAGAGACGATCGCAGCGCCACGCCGAGGATTCGTCGACGTGTGGGAAGAGCCGGCCTTCGCGCGCGTGCATGTACCAGCGGCGAATTTGCCGACGACGGGACAGCGACGGGATAGCCGGGGTACGAGAAGGCGAAAAGACAAGGCGATGCAAGGCCAAATTCCCCCCGTGCTCGAGTGGCCGTTTTTCGCCTCCCCCAGAAGCACGCCGAGGCGCACGATCTTCTTCCAGCTTCGTACGCAATCCCATATACGCGAGCGACGATTGTATTATCCCGGTAGTTAATGCTATTTCGCGAGGCGAGTTTGACGAGTTTACGACGCGATTCTACGAGGGTACAAAACGGATGGACGGACGGTTCGCGACCGACCGCCCCGTCCCCCCCTCCGCCGCTCCGCCATTCTTGATTTATGCTCGACGTTACCTTTGCCAACGGATTTACATCCTGATATTTATTATTCGCAATATTATCGCGCGCGCCTTTATTGCGTTAGTCGAAAAGCCTCGAACGCCAGGTTCGCCGTCCAGCTTACGGGGGCCCCCCTCGCCTTCTTTTTCTCCCCTTTCCACCGACTGTCTCGTGTTCGCGGTGCCTGCGGCCCTCGCGTTCCATCCGATCTCTCCAAACGCCTACCCTTTATCCAGCCTCGTCTTAAACCGCGTCTACGTCGGGCCCGGTCACCCCCGAATCCCCTAGTACCAACCCCCCTTTGATTTCGCGCGTCCTTGTCTCGAGGACGACGCGTCCTCCGTATATACCCGCGTTGCGCAGTCTCTAGGTGAAGCTCCAGGCGTTTTCAGCGAGGATTCCTCGGTATCCAGGTCCGGCTTCCGCGAACGGGGGCCCGGGCCCGTGCGAAATGATCGTTTTGTCGAGGCTCGTGTATCGTTAAATTAACGTTAAATAAACGGTTACGCGGAGGCGTAATTTCGAGCCGGAGTTCCGTGTATACGCGAGCGAGGCTGGTAAGGCTGGACCGATTATTCATTCAAGCAGCCAAAAGAGCCACTGTCGGCTCCCGTTCGAGAGCACGGACACGCGATCGGCTATCGTCATCGTCGCGTCGATCCTCTTCTTCTGCCTGCCAGTGACCTTGCATCACGCCAACCGCTTCGTACCCCGGCTTTCCGCTGTCTCCCGATCCCGTACGGCCCTGTTCGCCATCGACCTGGCTCGGTTACACGGGGTACCGGGGTACCGCTTGGTAATTCCTGGCTATAAAACGATTAACGATCTGTCGACGCGGGATTCGCGAGGGAGTCGGGGTGGAAAATTATTAGAAACGTTGCAGCAGCAGCGATGGCCCCGTTACGTGGCGGAAGCGGTACACTCGTTAAATCGTATTTATCGCCGACAGAGGGCCAGCAAGCGCAACTTCCGCGATCGACCGCGAGATACGCGTTTCTATCGGTCGTAAATAATTCCCGGCTGCGGGTATTCTGCCTGAAAAGTGTCTTTCCTTTCGGAATCGGGAACGGTAAGGTAGTATGAACTCGTCCGGCGGTTGCGTCGATCGAACATCGTCAAAGACGCGGAAACCGCTCGCGTTTCCGGAAGCGGTGTCGAAAGGCGACCGCGCCTCGATTCGCCCCGTTATTCCCGCGAAATTGCCAACTTCCGCCTTTCTTCCTCGATCGCGTCGCGTGCAACCGATCAATGGGACGAGATCCACGGGGAACGCTGTCAGAGTATCTCCAAGCATTTGCCAGCAGATAAGCAAACGAGCGGGCACGCGCTTCTGCTCTAGCGCTGCCACGTTCCAAGGTCAAGGCTGCCTCCAGCCCGTCAGCATCTGGCATAATCTCGTGCCCCGGTTCCTTTCGAAAAACTCGTCGAATGGCTGCGTCGGGTGTGCTTCGAGATATACAGCCAGCGATAAATAAACCGTCGGTGCATCAGCAGTCATCCACGCGATTCCAAAAGGTGCAGGAGGGAAAGTGTCACAGGGGGGCTCTGGAAAAAGTCGATGGAATATTCTTATTCGGGTAGGCACTCGTTCCAATTGGCTCTAGAAACTCGTTACTCACCTGGAAAATGGTTCACATTGGTAGTGATCGAATACATATCGTTTTCTTCACGGTTTCTTCTTCGATCGAAGGATTTTTCTATCATGTAAGTCGTGTGCGATTGACACGACTTAAGACAGATTTGCCGAGCCGTGGAATGGCTCGAAGGCTCGACAGTTCTTATTTTTTAATTCTTTTTTTAGTATTATTTATTAATTTATTTGACGGGAAACACCCTTTATAAAGGAGTAATACAGTAAATTAAAAATAATTTAAAAAATAAAACTAAAAGGAGCACAATTACGTACAAACTTATACAGGAGGATACATTGTTCTGTTTACATTTTGGGACCACGCTGTTGAATCTTAAATCGTAGAGCAAGGGGTTAACCCCTTTCCGTACTTCAACGAGTCTGACTCGTGATCAAGATTTCGGCCCAAACACGAATATCACGAGCCAGACTCGTGAACAGAAAGTCGATCCAAACATACATATCACGGAACGATGTTCAGCCAGTTACAATCGTGATTGTGTTTTAGCTTCTATCAGTACGTCATGAGAGTTGATCACGATTCTTATGATCTCTGTTACAAAGCAGTTTAGTTATCATCCAACTATCTTTTGGGCCCGAATTTCGTCGAATTAAATGTCGGGAAGGGATTAATGCTAATTCGAAGGAGAGACACGATTTTTGCCACAATTTGTAGGCTGAGAGAGCGATCAGAGAGACGTATCGTTGGTCTGGTTACATGTGCAATCGTGGAATCGAAGATCGAGTTAAGCGCCAGGGTGGTAATCTGACGGAGGGCTGCCCCCGAAATGTTTTCCGGTGAGTCGAGTGGAAAATGTTGCTTGTCGACGATGTTTCCCTTATCGGAGAATGTGTCTCAGATAACGGGGAAAAATTACAGCAGGGACACTTAAGAACCGGACAGCCGGTCTTACGTATCTCTCGATCCTTCGTGGACTTTCCTTTTCCCTCCTCGAAAGCGAAAACGGAAAAATTCGTCGGTCGTCGAGAAACGAAAGACGAATGCGATTTTGGGCCTCAATCTCGTCATCGTCGTCGTCGTCGTTGAGGGCTCGAATACAGGCCTCGTGGACTTTCGTTTACCTTCTGAAAAGCGAAAACAGGAAAATTCGTCGGTCGTCGAGAAACGAAAGACTCGTGCAATTTTGGGCCTCACTCTCGTCACTGTCGTCATCGTTGAAGGCTTGGATATAAGCTTCGTGAATTTTCGTTTTTCCTCCTCGAAAGCGAAAACAAGAAAATTCGTCGATCGGCTAGAAGTGAAAGACGAACGCAATTTTGGGCCTTAACACGTCATCGTCGTCAAGGGCATGGATACAAGCATCGTGGACTTTCGTTTTCCCTTCTGGAAAGCGAAAACGGAAAAATTCGTCGGTTGTTAAGAAGCTAAAGACGAACGCGATTTTGGGCCTTAATCTCATCGTCGTCGTCGAGGGCCTGGATATAGGCCTCGTGGACTTTCGACTTTCTTTCTGTAAAGCGAAAACAAGAAAATTCGTCGGTGGTTAAAAAGCAAAAGACTCACACGATTTTGGGCCTGAATCTCGTCACCGTCGTCATCGTCGAGGGCCTAGATACAGGACTTTCCTTTCCCTCGTCGAAAGCGAAAACGGAAAAATTCGTGGGTCTTCGAGAAGCTAAAGACTAACGCAGTTTTGGGCCTGAATCTCCTCATCGTCGTCATTGTCGAGGGCTTGTATATAAGCCTCGTGGACTTTTGATTTTCCTTCTAGAAAAAGAAAACGGAAAAATTAGTCGGTCGTTGAGAAGCGAAGGACTAACACGATTTTGGGCCTGAATCTCGTCATCGCCGTCATCGTCGAGGGCCTAGATACAGGACTTTCCTTTCCCTCGTCGAAAGCGAAAACGGAAAAATTCGTGGTCTTCGAGAAGCGAAAGACTGACGCGATTTTGGGCCTCGATCTCGTCGTGTCGTTGTCGTCTCGGGCTTGGATACAGGCCTCGTGGGTGTTCGTTAAAAATTCCTCCGATATCCGATGTCGTTGGCATTATTTCAGAACGCGCGTCGTCCTGGTCGTCTTGGGGTCGCTACGGCAATCGATCTTACTTTCCGCTCGACAGCATTTTTATTTTATTTTCGTGCCGATGATAAATGCGCAGATTACGCGCTCGCCCTGGCCACGATCCTCGTATCACTGTTAAATAGCTCTTCGCCTCTTGTTTTATTTTCTTAGCCGCCGTACGCTTGTTACGGCCGAGATGTTACACGCGTATTTACACGCTGTTTTCGGCTAGAAACCAGTCGCTCGCGAGACCTCGTCGCGCGTCCTCTCCGTCCCGGTCGCTCGTCTAGCGTGAAAAACGACAGGTTCGGGGGAAAATCGGTAGGACGAAGAGCGTAGGAAA
>NW_016907952.1:128813-130602 GCF_001483705.2 Eufriesea mexicana | reverse complement strand
GTCGGAAACAATGGGGAAATGCAGCGCGCTATAGGCGGCGCGAGCTCGTTAAGTTCCTCGAATAGTTTTCCATAAATTTGTTCTATTCTTACGGGCGGCGACCGAGGAGAACACAAGCATCTCGGTTATTCTAGGTTATGGTCTAAGACAGACGCTTTCGCGGAAGGAAAATCGGGGATTAGGACGGAGAGACGGGGGAGGAAGAAGCTTCGAGCGGAGAGACCCGATCATGTGGTCGACAGATGGTGGCCTCCCGGTTCGTTGACAATAGATTTTCGGGATTTCCCGTTTATTCGGGCCGAAGGACAGTTTCTACGGGAGGCTCTCTCGGCACGTTAACGATTTCTTCTTAATTACGTTCTATCGTCTTTCCTTTCCTCCTCGTGTTTCCCCGAGGTGTATACACGAATTCGTTTGCCCTCGGGATCTACTAGGCCTCCGGTACTCTCTGCGTGCTCGGGGACGTTCTTTTTCCTCACGCATTCCGAGATAAGCCGGAATTCACGATGTCTCTATAGGCCGCGTTCTCTCCGTCGCCGTCGTGGTCGTAATCGATCGGTGATATATGCGAACGAGGCTTGGGCCAGATAAGACAAGGGTGGCCGCGAGACTGGGCCGCAGAACGGCCGTCTCCTTCTAATGGACATTCCGTGCGTGCCCTAGGGAATCTCGTAGTTTCCATCGGCCGGCACTTCTCGATAGGCGGACGCGGATACGCGTTCATCGCCAAAGCAAACAGGCCCGTAATCTCGCGATTTCTCGCGATAAACCGGCGGTGCAGAGGGAAAAGTTGGCATTGCGGGAAACGGAGAGAGAGTCGATCGGCTTTGACGTGAGTCATCGTTCGGGCATACTTGGAACCGCGCGACGCCGTTGGCCCGAGCGCAATTAGCCCTTCAGGTAGCCAAGGGTCTCTCGAGGATTCTCGAAAAGTCTCAAGGACCGTGCGAGAACGATTCGGTTCGGGGCACGGTTGATCGATCGTTCGGAACGATAACCAGGCGCCTCGGTGTTTCGATTTTCGGCCGCAAACTCGCCGCGGAGGGCACGCGTGTACGCGCGCCGGTGTTTAATTTCGTAATGGAATCCAAGGTGGTCGAACTTGCGAGATCCGCGTGTCGTGGGTCGTCTAGCAGGATGAGTTAATGGACCGTAAAATCGCATCGCGGTCTGCCGCTTTTCTTTGCGTTTGTTCAGCGCCACCCCTTAGGCGCACGTGGTCCCACCATGGCGCACAAGTCTGGGGTTCTCGTCCGTGCATCTCGAATCATCGTCGATAATTTCCTAGACCCGAGTCTCCGCCACGGGGACGGGAAAATGGTCTCGTGGCTGATGGAGAATCGGCCAGAGCGGTATAAATAAAGCCGGCGTCGGGACGATAATACGCGATAAATTAATCGCAAATTCGAATTCGTCATTGTCGCGGCGCGACGCGAGAACGAGATGACGTTTGACGCGGAACGACGCTAAATATCCGAGAGACGAGTAGTTCGCGAGCGCTATTTATCGAGCCTCGTCGTCAACCTCTCTCCTCTCACTCTTTCTTACTCTATCTCTATCTTTCTTCGAAAAGATCGACGACGCGTGGGAGGCTCTCGTGGCGCTCGATCTCTCGTTGTTGCGCGCTCGAGAAATCGGATCGAGAGATGGCGATACAGAAATACCGAATAGTTGTCTAAAAGTGTGTGACGGACGGACAGCTGGCCGTCATTAAAACCCCATTAGCAAGGAGCTCCCCTCTGGACCACGTAACGCAGCCCCCGAGTTCTAACAATATCTTCCACGACGC
>NW_016907952.1:4255-128551 GCF_001483705.2 Eufriesea mexicana | reverse complement strand
CGACGCTCCGCCACCACCCACGCTATTAATATTGCTCTATACCCTCCCCTCGGCGGCCAACGCGGCACACACCCGCCCTCGGCAACTCTCGCCCGTCCATCCTTGCCCACCCCTGCCCCCCGCCAAGGAATTCGCGTGAACTTGCCTCTTGGATTTAGTTGACAATTATTACTTCGGCCCTGTCGCAGCGTCCTTTGCCTATGCGTGTTTGTGCCTCAGTGTTTTTCATTGTCGCCTCCCCGAATAGCTCTCTCGCGATCCTGCAATTACGCCGGGGTCCATGCTGGCCGTCGAGGATCCAATCGAATTGCTCGAACGGAATCCTCGATAGACGCGCACTCTCGTATTATAAATCGGAAATAAACGCGCGACCGTGATACGAAAATACCGTGTTTCTCATTGTCACCTCCCCAAATAGTCCTCTTTCGATCCTGCAATTACGCCGGGGTCCATGGTTGTCGTCGAGGATCCAACCGAATTGCTCGAACCGAATCCTAGATAGACGCGCCCTCTCGTATTATAAATCGGAACTCAACGCGCGACCGTGATACGAAAATACCGTGTTTCTCATTGTCGCCTCCCCAAATAGTCCTCTCTCGATCCTGCAATTACGCCGGGGTCCATGCTGGCCGTCGAGGATCCAACCGAATTGCTCGAACCGAATCCTCGATAGACGCGCCCTCTCGTATTATAGATCGGAACTAAACTCGCGACCGTGATACGAAAATACCGTGTTTCTCATTGTCACCTCCCCAAATAGCCCTCTCTCGATCCTGCAATTACGCCGGGGTCCACGCTGATCGAGGATTCGAGCGAGTTGCTCGATCCGAATCCTCGACAGACGCGCCCTCTGGTATTATAAATCGGAACTTACCGCGCGACGGTGATACGAAAATAAATCTCGCGCGTTACTCGCCGATGAAATAGGGTTTTGCGCGAAATAAAGACGCGACTTATCCGACGACCCTCTGTCGATCGATCCGCTTCTTTCGCCACCTCCGACGAGATAAAAGACCGCCGGCCCGACTCGCTATCCGTCAAAGCGGCGCGTCGCCGGAAGCCGAGGATGTGGGTCAAGTTCGAAATAACTATACGGTACCCAAGCAGACCTCTGCGCCTCCTTCGTCGCGGTTTTCGTGTTTACTTTGACCAAGTACGCCGATCTTCCGCGAAGCCAGACGCGCGCGAGCAACGGTACCCGATCTCTCTCTCCGGTCTTCCTCGAATCCGATCGAATCGACGACTTTCAGCTCGCGAGGACGAGTGGGAAGGCGTCCTTTGGGCGAGGATTTCTGGAGACGAATTTCCGAGCGTCGGCGTTCGAACTACAATTTGTCCCAACGGCGTCGCAGGCGCGGACTAATAAAACTGCAAAAGGGTCGAAAAGCGTGCGGGAGTGGAGTCTCGTGGCGCTTTGGAAGCGCGATAAGAGAGAGGCGACGAGCGTGTAGGCCGCCCTTTCTCGCGTTTGCTCGCTCCAAGACCGAAATAAACGTTTGCTCTCGACCTCTCCTGCTCGCTCTCTCCTGACGGACTTGGTGGCCGTGCGTGGCGAGCGGGAGTAAGGAGGCAGAGGGAGAAAGAGAAAGAGATCGGGTCTTGCCTTCGGTCTTTGTAGCGGCAGATCAAACTCGGCGGGTCATTAATTAAATCTGGCGGAGCAGCCATCGTCCGTCCGTCTTTCCACCGCGTCTCCGATTTACTTTACACGAAATGCGCCACGGTTATAAATATGGCTCTCGCGATGGGGACCCTTTTCCCCGAACTTGATCTTGCGGACCGCCCTCGGAGCCAGGGCTCTGCGCGCATAAGCTCGCCCTGACGTGCCCGCCGATCGAGACAGCTTTTCTCGCGACTCGCAAAGCGGCCAAAACGCCACGTCGGCTTTGCTCGCCGACAATCGCACGCCCATCCTCGCGTCGCCCGAGTCCCGTAGGTCGATTCGCGGCCCGAATTCGTCCATCCTCGTACTCGTCTATTTTTCACCTCCTCCTCATCGTCATCCTGACCTTCGTCTCGCGCGTTATTTTTATTTTCCCCGTCGCGCGATTAACTTTCCTCCGCGACGCAGAGGTAGCTAGCTAGCACGCTCTACTCGCGTAGGACGCGTCGTAGGTTGCCGAGGGTTCCGCCGGCCCGTTTTGGAGACACCCCCTGCCAAGGGCGAGCATAAGGTTGCATAAGCTTGCGCGGATCGATAAAAATAATATGGCCGTCGCGAGAGAGGTCGGAGGATGGTGGAATCTGGCAAACACGTGGAACCGAGCGGCAGTGGCAGAAGCAGCGCGCGCGGGGATCGTGGGCCGCACTCGGGGCCCGGTTTACGATCGATTCTAGTTACTCGGGAGACAGTGGCGACCGGTCGTAAAGCGGCCGCTGGACTCGAATTACCAAAACGCCCCTTCTGCTGTGTGCTCGGAGAGGTCAGAAATGCGCGCGGGACGAGCGATGCCTTAGGGTCAGGTATCGCGAGGATGTTCCTCGACGAGGTGTCCCGTAGGAAGCTTCACCTAAATAGACAGGTTTGATCGATGCGCCTTCCCGGCGATATTGATAAATAAAGGCGATTACAGCGATGACGATTCCGATGGTCAATGAATTTATATACCTGACAAAAGCCCTGGCCGGGCCGATAAATCAGGCCCCTCTTCCCCGTGGCCGTTCGCCTCCCCGACACGATGGTGACCGCCAGGGGTAATCTCTCAATCTAAATCGATCGATCTGCCAAAACGACTTCGATTCGGAGCTGTTTATCATCGGCCACTTATGAATTTATTTCACCAACGCACGAGTACACGGGTAACTCGTTGCGTACGTGCAGAACGGAGAGAGATCCGGTGATGAAGCCGTGATCTCTACGTGGGAGCACCGCAGGGGGTCCCAACGGAACTCGTGTAGATACTTAAACTTTCGTTTTTATTGCGCGTCGATGAACGCCGGGCCATTCATTAAATCGTTGCACTCTTCGGGCTCTGGGGCGCACAGAGAGCGAAACGGAGAGGAGGCACGACGCCGCGTGTGGGTAAACGGCGCTTTGCGTAAAAGCTGCGCGAGTTATTGCGTCCAACCGATCGCTTCCACCGATCCTTACGATCCTCCATCCCTCCAAACGATCTCGCGCTTTCCCCCGTCCTTTCCTCTCCGCGAGTTTGCACCTTGCTCTGTCTTTCCGCTACGCTTTCGAAAACAACGACCAGTCGTGACGTCTAAAGATCGTTCCCCATTTTCCCTATTTCCACAGCTTTATATCGATAACATCCACCGACTCTCTGTTTGAAGAAGATACCTATCCTCGCGAGGAGGACAGCGGTAGTCGTATTCCCGGCCGTTTCCTCCGAATGCGAAGCAATTACCGGAAACCCGTTTCCTCGCGTTACCGGCTTGGCAAATTAGCTCGATAACGCGGCCGATAACGCGCGCACGGTTTCGCGTCCGCGTGTTCCCAGCTCCGTTCTTGCCACCGTTATTTTTACGCCTCTCGATTTGCCGCGAAAATTCCATTTTTCTGCACCGCAATAAAGATTTCTCCCGGACCACCAGGGCCCCGTTTCTCATTTTCTCGCCCCGATAACGAGTCGTTTGCTGCGCGTGTTCGAAGCCTCGACGAAGGCAGGAGAGAAACGCGGTTAACCGGTGCAACGGAGATCTACGACGCGGAATAGTCGCGCGCTCTGGCGGGCTGTTTGAATAATCGAGGAATCGCCGTCGCGGGCTCCTAGCCGATATATCTCGCGGCGCGCGCGCACACGGGGTAGGGCGAAATTAATCGTCCGTGTAATACGCCTGCAATCCTGTTATTTCTTCGTTTTTCGACCCCCCTCTGCGCAGCGGCTCGCACCCGGCACTTCGTCACGAAAACACCGACGACCGGCCTGAGCCAGACTTTCCCTTTGCTCGCTGCCTCCTCGGCGCCGGTTAATCTCGTCGCGTCCACTCGCGCGATTAACCCGCGCGAAATCGCGACCTCGGTGCATCTGGTGGACGCGGACGCGTCGTGGATCGATTTATCGCGCGATCGTGCGCGGAACGAGGGTTTCGCGGATGATCGTCGGTCGACGTCGCGGGAGATATCAAAATGGCGGAGAGGAAGAGTGGACGCTGGCCGATGAACGGCGAGATTACACGGGTAATAATTAGAATATTTAGAGACGAGCCACCCGCGGCGTGGCGAGCGTTTAGACGATGATTTACTGGCCGCGACGCGAGAGCGTGTACGCGCGTGTCTGGCGACCGCGCACGCATGAACGCACGGTCGCGCGGGCTTTGTTACCGAGCCACATGGGTACACCCGCGAAGCGTGCAAACTATAAGGTATAAACAATAAAACAATCGTACATAGAGCGGCGGCGCGGCAATAAATCACGGCGGACTCGGTTATCTGCCGTGGCTCGTAAGGGATAACGCGTCGCGGCCTGGCCTCCGGTAAATTTAGCTATTGTCGTGCCTAGGATATATTAAATCTCGTTAAAACGTCTTCATGAAGCCGAGGGCTCGAGTTTGCAGCGACTTCGTGGCTGTGACAGCGCGCGGACCCGTGTCTTCCTTGATACGTACCCCCTTTTTGGGGTCCCAAGAATTTTGTTTCATCCCCGATCCTCCGATCGTCGTCTCGCTCACCTGTTTATTCCTTTGGTCCATCGGACGAGGAGAAAGGGGGAGCGTATCAGCCTCGTGATTCAGCTTTCGACGTGTAAAAATCTCATTTGCGCGTCGTCTTTTTTCCATCCGTCTCGCGTGGAAAATAGACGCAATGCTGATAATTGGACACGCTCGCTGCGCGGACGTCATTCGGCTTCTGCTCGGATAAAGGCAGGCGACGATCTCGACCGATTCGTCTTCGGGAGAGAGTACAGGTGTAGGCTTTTGTGGCTAATAGACAGGGACAGAGAGAGAGAGAGAGAGAAAGAGAGCGCGGCCCGGTCTACCGAGTGAATAGACCTCTCGTGATTCGATTAGCTGCCCACGAGCCTATGCTAGGCCTGGCCCGAGACCGACGTGTTTTCGGTAGGCGAAGCTACGAATTATGCAGGAACACAATCACCCACAGGTATTCCCGGTGACAGAAACGTGGGAGTGATTCTCTCCTCTGGAAGAGGCACAGGCCGCGCCCACTTGTTTGCCCAGGGTAACAGTTTTACCCAAAGCCTCGCCAGGCCTGGCTCGAGCCACAGGACCACTCGCCGCGCTCTCTATTGATTTATTCGGTTCATCTGCAGCTATTATCGCGAACGAGAGGTGAAACGAGCGAGAGAGACGAGCAGAGACAGGAATACCCGAATGTTTGTTCCTCTTAAAGATGCCTTTCTAGCTAAACCTCGCTAAACCTCGCTAAACTTTGCCAAACTTCCCGTTCAGGAACAATTTCCGCCCAGGCCTACGGAGTCTCTAGCGCGTTCCACGAATCGAGCTGCCTGTGATATAAAGGGGATCGAGAAAGAATGCTCGATGACGTATTTCGCGGTCCTCCGACGCGAGGATTCGAACACCCACGTACGAACAGCCGGTTCGAGTTAGAACAATAGTATCCCGAACGCCTCTACCGTGATTATTGTAATGACGCCAGGTCTCGAGCACCCTGGAACCTCTTCAACGATATGATTTGTGGCCCGTCGCGCGACGCGAATACCGATGCGAGAGCCTCCACTGTCGACGTCCGTTTTCACGCCTGCCACTTTTCCCGACGCCGCTTTCTATCTGTCGTGTATGAGCGCACTTTTCGCGCGGCTACCGACTCGTTTTCGCGCTTGTCTTATCGTTAAATGGACCCTTCCCTCGTGTCCCGTTCTACAAACGTTGTCAAACGTCACCAAATCGTCGCCAAACATCACCAAACGTCACCAAATCGTCGCCAAATGTCAGTAAACATCGTAAAACGTCACCAAATCGTTGCCAAACATCACCAAACGTCGTCAAACGTCATGTAACGTCACTAAATTGTCGCCAAACGTCATCTAACGTCACCAAACGTCGCCAAATGTCATCTAACGTCACAAATCGTTGCCAAACGTCACCAAGCATTATCAAACGTCATATAACGTCACCAAATTGTCGCCAAACGTCATCTAACGTCACAAAACGTAGCTAAACGTCGCCAAACGTCACCAAATCGTTGCCAAACATCACCAAACGTCGTCAAACGTCATATATCGTCACTTAATTGTCGCCAAACGTCATCTAACGTCACCAAACGTCGCCAAATGTCATTTAACGTTACAAATCGTCGCCAAACGTCACCAAGCATTATCAAACGTCATCAAACGTCATCAAACGTCATATAACTTCACCAAATTGTGGCCAAACGTCGCCAAATGTCATCTAACGTCACAAAACGTAGCTAAACGTCGCCAAACGTCACCAAATGTCACCTAACGTCAACTAGCCGCAACTAATTATAACTAACCGCAACGAAACTCACCCCTTTGGAGCCGAGGAATCGCGATGATCCCGACGTTGGACAAAAACAGAGAAGGTGGATCCGAAATGGATCCGAAATGGACCTCGCTGGATCGGAATTCCACGGAGAAGGTCACCCGGTGTTTGATTAGGATTCTATCGAGCTCCGGGCATGGTTCATCGGTGACCACCTCGGAGGGTCAATATTATCACACGTGCTCGAAACGCCGACACAGGGACCGTTCTTATATCTGCTCGTCTCCGATCACGATTCCGTCTCAGATCGGGACCATCGGTACATCTCTCGCGGCACCTGCATTCGATAGGTATATATTTATCCAAGTCCGCCCTTTTCAGGTAGACGCTCGCCGCGCCATTTGAATACACTCGAACATTCGATGAATCTATTTGCATCTTCTCTTCGTAGATAAAGCTGGCACACCTTCGGTGAACGCCTCTCGAATTCTGTTTCCTCGGTCCCGTTTTCCCCGTGGAAAAGATCCCGACCAGCATTCAGGGGGGATGAAATCTTCGTTCGAGATCTGCCATCTTTGTTCCTCGATCACTGTGTCGAATTACGAGGTATCGGGATTATACCACGCGACTCGAGCGTGGTACCGACTCGGTTGACCTTTCGCGCTCTGCAATAGTGGACGGAGGAATATAATACAAAATTCAGCGTTAAACTTTCGCGACTTGAATGGCGTAGAAGGAGGTGAAGTATCGAAGATATATATATATGCAAATTTATGTACGATCTCGTTTTTTCTGCCTCGTCGCCTATCAATCACGGTACAAAAGTTTCGCATTCTTAATTTCGCGTTGCAATCACTCCTCAAGTACAAAAGATTAGATATATCGATACCGAAGGTGTCGCACGGATCAAAGTTTTGCATTCGTTGCAAGTAAATTATTTTTGGCGTAATTATCATCGATCCTTGTTCAAATAGAACGGTAATTAAATTCCTATATTTGCGTTACACATCGCTTTAAGCCTTTGCATTCGACGATCTTTTGGCTACAGATGACTAGGAGTTCAAAGATTTTCTGCTATAAAGCTGGCGATTTTTCTCTCAGTAATAAATAAGAAATCGTATAATAAGTAACTCGTAGAATTAGCATAGCATTAGCGTAGAATAGCTCGCACACCGTTGCATTATCTCAAATTTGACACATTAATTAATATCGATCTTCGAAATTTTATGAAACGGTGACTGTGGGCCCCCTCTCGAGTGCAAAGGGTTAATATCCATTCCGCATTTAATTTGCGCTTTCGAAAACTCGAAATCTTTTCAATTCCTCCGTTCTTTTTCACCTTTTAATGATAACAGGTCCGACATACGCGGCTGTCAGTTCGAGTTTGAAGGCAAGTCACGTCGAATGTATCTTTCGTTAAATAGAACTCCTAACGGGAGTCTCCTTGAACCCACATGAACCGAGTCAATTGTAATATCGTTCTATTACACAGGTATATGTAAATACGATTCACCGATAATATTTGTAGTCACAAAAAGACTACCGTGTATTTTCATTTATGAGATATGACTGCTTGAATCTCCGAACATCGATGTTTCCCATTAGCGTTCCTTTAAATTGCATAATTTTCACGAGTACATAAGATTTGCTGTAAACACGTAAATCTGATATTTTGCAACGGAATCATCGAAATCATCGGACGAACTAAAATTTTTTCCAATCCTGACACGCGATGTTTTCCATCCAATCGCGGATGCATGATTCGCGATGCATCACGGGTTCTAACGTTATAAAACTTTTTCACTTGCTATAATTAAAGACTCCGGGATCTTCCGACTGTCAGGAATTGACCTGTCATTAAGATCCTCGCGTTTCGCTCGAACAAAGCCACAGTTTCTCATAGCTCAGCAGTGGGTAGTTCGAGAATCGATCAAAATCGAGAATCGTGAATGGAAAATCGAGAATCGGGGAGAATGGAGAATGGAGAATCGAGGGACTCGAGGGTAGCTGATCTCTGTTGGAAAAAGTTGGGAAAATTCGCAGCAATGGAGGCGAGGATACGTTTCGGGCGTATCGGGGAAATATACAACGAGCGAATTATCGCGACTGGTCGTGACTGTAGGACGGAACGCGTAATCTCTGGCCAGCCGCATTTATTCTGGCCGCAGAAAGCGGTAACAAGTAATAACGCGGCGCGATAGGATCGTGAGAAAGGTATTGTCGGCGTGGCGATAACGGCCATTCCGCGGCGAATGCAACGGCTCGGGAGATTCGTGGAGACGATACTTGGGCTGGAAAAAGGCGAATCGTCAGGCATTGGCCGAAAAGGAACAAAGGAGAAACGAAAGGCGGATAATTGGAATGCAATTATTCGCGGTGTCCCGTACTCGCGCGTTCGTGGAACCGTTGGTGGAACACGCGGCGACGCTAGAGCGGTCGCAAGACGGAACCGATTCCGCGACCAAGACAACGGAACATCCGTTTTTTCCACGCTTTTTACGATGCTCATTTCCGTTCGCGGTAATGTCACTTTGTATAGTTTTATCTCGACAGACCGGTGCAACGGGCACAGTCGTAAAACACTTATGACACCCGTAGCATAATAATGCCGTCCGATAGCGGCTATCTCGGCCGGTATAGGAGGCGGCGCATTCGCCATTTTCCTAATTAATGTTTAATGCCCGCGATATCTGCCCTCCTTACTCACGATTATACCCGAGCCGTTGATATCGCGTATCGACGCTCCCAGGCTTTTTCCTTTAACCCGTGCGATCGTGGAATCGGGTTAAAATTTGCGTAGCCGTTGCCCGATAGATAAACGAAAATTAAACAGATTAGCTCGCAATCTTAATGGTACCATAGTTTTCCTGTGAGTCATCCTGTGCTCGCAGCGCCGCGAATCGACGCAGGATCGAGCCAACGATCGATGGTTATTAAGTCGTAATATCGTGGCACCGGGGCAGAGAAAGAGAGAGCGAGAGAGTAGTCGTGACAAGCGTTCTAACCCGAATCGTTAATCTGTTTTCAGTCGCATCAGGAGGAGGATCTGTCGGATCCAGACCTTCAGGACGAGGAGAGCGGAGAGGAGTTACCTCAGCAACCACTTCAGGGTAACACGCACTCCTCGTCGGATAATGCATCCGCGCAGGCTGGTACACCTACTCCATTAACACACTTGAACAGCCTGATGGGCGCGCACCATCCGCACTTTCTGGCCAAGCTGAAAATGGAGGTCAGTGGAAAAAGACGTTTTACACTTGGTCCCGTCCTCGAAGGCTCTCGGTGAATGTCGCGAATCCCCGGTTGTGTAAGAGCGCCGCGACGTGCTCCGATGGAAATAGGATAATCAAAATGGCGGGGAGGCAGGGTCGCTGGAACGTCGAGCAGTCGTTTACGTAATTCGCGGTAAAGCCTGAGCTCGATGAAAATCGAACGTTCACTGGCTCGTAGGGAAACAGCGACACGCGAGTTTCGGAAAATCTGCGGAAAGATCGCGGTAACGGAACGACCGTTATTATCTGTTCCAAGCCTGGCGCCATCGTGGCGCTATGGCAGCTCTCGTTTCTTTCCAAAGTCTCGTAATAAAACCACCAGACTATTTTTACGATCCTTTACTCGCAACTCGCAATCGTTTCCTTTCCCCGACGCAACGTGCATCCGCCTTTTAACCCTTTGCACTTTGCTTTCACATATTTTCAAAGCGTGGACGATAGAAAAGTGCAAGCTTGCCACGGTACTTTGCAAAGTTTCACGACGATTAATTTATTCCAACAAATTTGATGGGAAAGCTCGTATTATAATTCGTGAACCGCGAAAGTAAGTCAACCGTTCTCGCACGACGCGTTAACCCATTCGCGAGCCAGCCGTAAGTCCGTCTGCCGCGTAACTCACTAGCGCCACCGCGGTCCGTATCTCCGATAAATGTAGATATCGCATGCGTCGTTGAATTATTTTCTAATTTTACCAACGCGATCGTGGAATTTTCTTACTCTTCTTACTACGTGTCGCTTATTATCGGTATCTACTCGTGAAAGGATCAAGCATCCTTAAGCTACCCTGTCAAGTTAGGTCTGGTTTCAAGAGCGAAAGCTCGACTGAAAACTGAAACTAGGATGGAAAATTGGAAATTTGAACGGGGAATTTTTTCTCCACAGCCATCCGACGTGGATGCACTGAACAACAAAAGTGGTCTGGAGGCATTGCAGGCCGCGATGGGCGGCGGTGGTTTCAATCTGCCGTTCTCGTTTCCACCGCCAGCGGCGTTCCTGACGCCGCAGCATCACTCGCAAAATAGTCATCCGCAGTCAGGTGGCGGGATCGGGAGCGGCGTTGGAAATCAGGTAACATCATCGGCCAGCTCGCATTCCAGCGAATCGTCGCAGGGCAGCGCGAGAAACGGCGGCGAGCCCCGCGAGAGCAGCAATCATTCGCAGAGCAACTCGACGGGAACGAATCACCAGCAGCAGACCAGCTGGAGTTTCGAAGAGCAGTTCAAACAGGTGCGTCAGGCAAGTACCTATGTATATCTAGCTACACTACGCATACACCTTCTCCTCTTCACTCGCGTTATCGAGTCCACCAAATTCGCATCGAACTCGCATCGAATTCACCGAAAAGGGAAATGGAACTGGGGTGTGCCCACTTGGTTAGATTTCTCCTCCACGACGACTTATTTGTCGAGGGATTTTCAGCGTGACGATCTTGATCGATCTTTCCTTTCCTCGTCGATTAAGATTCGCTACTAATAACAAGCGAACTGCGTCGCGCGATGAGTTTCGCGACAGAACTCGCAGCGAGGAGAAGATAAGAGCCTGATAAATCGGATGGATAAGGGTCTGGTTACAGAAGTCTCTGTGTACTGCTTTTGGTAGTCGGCTGGCAGCCACGAGAGGCGCACGCACGAGTGTCCTGGGCGTGTAAAGCGGTCGGTCTTTGTGTGACAGTGGTTAGCGGCATAAGGGACATGTAATTACGAGCGGCAAGCGTACGCTTGGCGCAAGAGACGGAGTGAAGAGGTTGAGTGGGGGTTTTAATTAATGCAACGATGGGAGCTAATTATTATTTTTACACGCGCGGGAGATAATTACTGGCTGACCGTCCCCGAATGCCGGCTCGGGTTGACAGCGTGTTCCTTGCGAGCGCGGGCGCGAGAAGGACAGGGGGCCCCCGTGGCCAAGTCGATGCCAAGAGAGAAAGAGAGAACTAAAGGGTACGAGGAATAGAAAAGGGTGGTAAAAGGAATAGCAAAAAGGAAAGGAGGGAATAGAACGCGAAAATAGTGCCGCGCGGGATAAACGCCGAGGGGTGGAAGATAGGCGGGAGAGAGGGGTTGGACAGAGTTATAGAATAAGCTGGGACGCGCATCGGAGCCTTGTTAATGCTTTTTGTTTCGGCTCGTCGTGCCCTCTACTCGCGCGGATATTTTTGCTCGGTCTGTCGGCCAGCCAGGCCGGGTCCACGCTACCAGCGTGTTTTTCAGTTTTTGCAAAGAGGGTGTGGTGTTGGATTACCATTTAGATTGTTCACGCGCCGATATACTCCGCAGCCTACGACAAACCTACTTCGCGAACCTCCGGACGAAGGACGAAAACGCGTCTGATGCACACGCGTCTCCTGTTTAGCTTTCTTGCTCGCCACCGAATCTTTTCTTTTCCCTTCTCCTCCTCCTGCTCATCTTCTTCCTCCTCGTCGGAGGACCATTCCCCCCATGCTCCTACCGCGACCATTCGCGTGTGACCCTCGTCGATGGTTTGGTCCGCGAGGAAAAAGGTGGCCGGGGGAGCTTTCTGTATTTCGCGACAATCGTGTTTAACCTCTGCGGGTGTCGGGAGTTAGGGGCGCTGCGTTGGCCGTAAGGAGATCGGGGTCCGGTTCGATGTCAAGGAGAAGAGAAAACGGGCGCCGAGTCTGCGCGAGGCGTATCGCTGATTAAAGCGTACAGACGCGAGAGAACGACGCGAAAGAGGAGAACGGTAGGGAGACGAGGAACAAGCGTAGGAATGAAAATGGAAGTCTCCACCTACTCGAAGAGCGGCGCCCGCGTCTCACGGATCGCATCCATCATTCCGGTGGGGGCGTACTTGCCGGGTCTTTAATCTTTCTTCTTAGCGAAGATGGTGGTACCTTCTTCCCTTCTCTCCCTTACGAGACAGAGAATCTTGCCCCTTTCTCCACGCTGACACGGCGCGTCTTCCTCTCGATCTCTCCGGTGCACCAAATTTAACCCGGGGCGCCCTCTCCATCGCGATCGATCGATCCCGAGGAGCTGCGAAGCGATGGCCGCCGCGAGCTTCTCCCGTTCTCCGCTTCGCCATCCTCACACCCGTGCGAATTATCCAATTTTATTTCAATTTTATTCCAATTTTATGCCAATTTTATTTCAATTGCAACGGGAAGGAGCGTGAACGATAATATCGGATATTAAAATTCGGCTCGTGAATTATGCGATTCCGTATCAACGGTCAACGTTAAATTTATGATCCCGCCATTTTTCTCTCCCTTTCTCATTTTTTTTCCACTACCTCGCGATTGCGCAACAATCGGTCTAACGATCGTTTAACCGAACTATCGCGATTGTTGTACCTGCGCGTCGGAATTCGCGACAGCGTTTCTCCTGGACGATAACTTTATTGCGAAATCACACGTCGACTGTCACGTAATCGACACACCTGCGCCATCTATGGCGACAGGAGACAATGGAAAAAGTGACTTCAACTCGACGATCGTTTAATCGTCCTTAACGATCCTCTCGTCGAGATGTAAGACACTCTCTCTCTCTCTCTTGTTCTCTGCATTTCGGTCCTTGGCAGTTTAGGACCTTGGCAGACGAGGCGCTAACGAGGCGCCGGGGATAAAAGTATCTCGGACGAGTTTATAGTTCTCCGGGGTAGTTGTTTTCTCGATCACGGGGTAGCAGGAAACGGGGTAGCCTGGCTGGCGAGGACGAAAGTCCACTGGGATCTTGCGAACATAGGGTGGAACGTGTTCGGTGGCTACGAAGACGCTCTCTCCTCGGTCGTCTGCGAGTTGCAACCATAACTGCGCCTACACGTATCTCGCGGCGCATCATCCCTGCTCGCACCACCGTTCACTGACCGTGCACTCGAGCTACCACGGCCGGTATAATACTGTAGCACTATACTTTGCAGCCATTGTGAAATAACTCGTAAAGCTGCAAATTGCCGGGTATTTCGCCGCCATATACGTGTGTACCGTGGCTCTTTACACCGCGCCGCGGCGGTGTTGGTGCGTGCATCCAGCGAGCGTAATGCACACCCACGAGCGTGTTCTCGACGTCGTACGCGATGCCTCGTTACGTGTGTCGGTTCGTATACCCTGGCTTCTCGCAGCCTGTGTCCGTGTGCCCGGTGCATGCACGATCGGACCAACCATCGGCCGCCTATCGACCGGTGGATCCTCCCCGCGTTATCATCGCGATTATGCAAATGCGTTATCATTATGCAAACGTGCCGGCGCGTTAAAACGCCGTCTACGATCGTCCCGTCATCGCGATGGTGGTGGTGGTCGTCGTCGTTTACTGTCGTCGCCGCTGTCGCGTCGATTCAGGGAGTGCAAATCGCGCGAGGCTTTTTGACAGCCGATAGGGTGGTCACCGTCGATTTTTCGCGATTAACGCTTATACGACTGCCACATTGGTCGTATATGATCGAGCATAGTGTCTCCTGTGACGCTACAGTGATCATTGGTGACTAGGGAGCTTGAACTACTTACGATTGTAAAAATTGAACGAAAATTGGCAGTTGTCTACGATCGTCCCGTGATCGAGGTGGTGGTGGTCGTCGTTGTAGTTTATTGTCGTCGCTGCTGTCGCGTCGATTCAGGTAGTGGAGATTGCACGAAGATTTTTGACAGCGGATAGGGTAGTCTCCGTCGATATTTCGCGATTATCGCTTACATGGCTGCCACGTTGGTCGTATATGATCGACCATAGTGTCTCCTGTGACGCCACAGTGGTCATTGGCGACTGGGGCGCTTGGTCTACGTACAATTGTAAAAATTGAACGAAAATTGACAGTTAGTTGATTGTCAACCGTTACCACGGCGCCACCAATTGTCACCCGTGATTGCTAATAAGATAAACGTAATTTATTATTATTCCACCTTATTGTTACATGCTTTGAATAATAAAAATTCTCCCGTGGGGCCCCGAGCGAAACGCGGGATCTCAGCGTGACGGTCGAAGGGTCGAAGGGTATAACGAAACGGATCGTGGAAGGAACGAAGGAAGGAAGGAATTGCCGAGTATCTTTCAACGGAGATTATATAAAGAGGACATCGAACAGGGAACGTATAATCGTTAATTATCACGCGAGCGCCATTACGCCGAGGAATCGTAGCTGGCGAGCACGGAATAACGCTGATACCGGTGCCGTTTTTCTTCGCTCGTTTGCGAAACAAAGCCGGTCGGGTTTCGATGGCCTTGCGATACCGAGCGCGCGAGTCGGCTCGCGAATATTACGCGCGGGCGCGCGCGCGCGTGCTGCTCGTACCGAGCGTTTTATAATTATCAAACAAAAAACGGGCAGTGGAGGCATGCGAAATGGCATTTGGTAAAGTTTATCGGTAATGAATGCGTTGTTCCGACGCGGCCGGCGCGCGCGTGCGCGGGTCGGCGGAGCATAACCGGTAAACATAATTTGTTCCTTCATGAATCTTCCGCAACGAAGTTGCTCGGTGCTCGGAGTTGCAGCCCCGTTTCTTCTCCCATGTGGACCCCTGGACGAGTCACGATATATTAATTAGTCGACGGAACGTCCGCTCGTCAATTAATGCCCCTTTTTACGGATTCTCGATTTTCCTTTTTTCTCCGCGCCGCGGCATTCCCACTGGTCATTATCTCTGTATCCCCGCTTATCGATCAATTAGCATGCCCATGCATGCAGAAGCGCAATTACGGCACGGTGCAGCGGGATGATTATTGGACGAAGCCCGTTCACGGAAAAGGGAATTGTCCGGCCGGGTTACGCCGTTGCGGCACCCTCCGTTTCTCCAGGCGTCGGTGCAACCGTTCGTTAATTCTCCGCTGCATTCGGTAAGGCAGAGCTTCTTCTTCAAAAGCTTCCGTGGCTCGCGCTCGTTCCCGAACCGGGCGCTCGGACACTCGTGCAGAGGGAATCGTAACAGGGTAGCGCTAGAGCGTCGAACGAGCCGCGAAATTACGGACGACCGTGTTGCGCTCACGGCCAACCCGTGGCCCAGGACTAATCTACTTACCCGCCGTGCAACACCTGCATCGTTTACCCGGTAAACGCTCTCACGGCGTCGGCTTTTTTCCCGCGAGGAAAAAACCGCCGGGAAAAAAGACCGAGGTGAAAACAGACACAGAGAGAGAGAGAGAGAGAGAGAAAGAGAGAGAGTAGTAGTAGGGGGAAAAAAGAAAAAGCGAAGAAGAAACGATATATTGACCCGCGGATTCTTCGTGTTTACCCAATAATTGGATGAGGCTGTAAATATGGCCATTAAGCTACCTACACTTTCCGCGCGCGCTCGTTAGAAGCAACCAATTGCGTGGCGATCTCTCTCCTTCGGCCGTCCTCTTGCTCGTTCGCGCCTTTCTTCCAGCCGTTAGCGAAACCTTCCGAGCGAACTCGGAATAGCCAACCTCTCTCGATCCTCTTCCTCCTCTTCTCCAGCATCGGGCTCCGCCGCTGCGGAAAAGTGGCGTGGAAGCAACCGGTGGTGCCGCGATCGCCCCGTCTCTCGCTGTTCTAACCACCTCTCGCGAATCGCGTTCCAGCGATCCAGACGAGAGCCTTGTCCCCCTTGGTCTCATCCCTCTTATCCCGCTCTTGCTCCGCGTCGAGATTCGCGATACGCAGCGAGCATTGTTTTCCATCTAAGAGCTTGCTTTGCGCGTTACCAATGGCTCGTGCCATTCCTCGGCTTATGACGCATTGACAGACGTTGCACGAGATATATTCCCATCTGCCAATGTCCAAACGGACTTGGTCCAAGCGAACGGGGAAATCATCTCGAGGCTTGACTCGGTTGTCAGTCGTAAGGGAACACTCCGAGGAGGTACCCCGTATAGGCAAATTTCTCTTGGGCCACTTCAGGTCAAGCAGGGTACGAGATCCAATACGCGTTGATCTGCATGTCCCATACGTGATATTTGATAGTTGGAATTCGCGATTATTCGACACAGTGTCATTCGCGACGCCCACGACCACCAGGAAAGCGTAAGACGCTGTGTAAGAGTAGGCAAGATTATGCGAGCTCCGATTACCGATAAGGCGGTGTGAGTGACGAGCAGTGATAACCGGAGTCTCAAATCGATCCGCTTGATCTTCGCGATGACTTAACCCCTTGTACTAGTTTCACGAGTCTGACTCGTGATGAAATTTTTAGGCCAAACTTGATTATCACGAGTCAGGCTCGTTGTTCAATTTCATTCCAAACGCGGATAGCACGAGCCTGACTCGTGATCGACATTTCGGGCCAAACGTGAATATCACGAGCTTGACACGTTATTTATCTTTCGGGCCGAACATGAATATCACGAATATGACTCGTGATCGACGTTTCGGGCCAAACATGAATATCTCGAGTCTGACTCGTGCTCCGCCGTTCGGCTCCTTCACCGTCCATTCGGGGTGGGGGTTATCACGGCTTTTTCCGAGTTTCAGCATAGTGCAAGGGGTTAACAAGGGAGGCCCACGTTTAAAAGGGCAGCTCGAGAGAGCGACGTGTATCGTATGAAGAAGAATTAACCCATTGGCTGCCACGATCCCCATTTGGGGATTTTGGAAATTTACGTGCACCACTCGGCGCCAAAAATATATTTCGTACGTCCGACAGTTTAGTTTTGTTCTATATATATCAGTCAATATTGTACGTAGCAAGAAGCATGTATTCTGTGCTTCGTTTCTATACAACAAGCGAACAAATTTGAAATTCGCGTGTAAGTTGAACGGAACAGAATTGTCATATTCGAAGCATTATATTTTTGGTTTGGCTTTATATTACAATGAAATACCGCACATAAATATGTAATTTAGAGGTTATGGTACCGATTTCCTACTTACTCAGTCTTTCGTCTTTTATTGAAATGATTTTATTGATCATTCTACGGGACTTTTTCAAAAATATCTAATATTTTGTGGTAAGGATCGGATTTATAGAGATTGAACTTTTAACTTCGATTATATTTTATTTCCTTGTTGGTTGTCAAAAAGTGTCGACCAGGTTTTTGTAGGCCCTATGACGATCCATTGCGTTACTCAGCCCTGCTTCGAAAATTGATAAACTTGTTGGTTCCTCGAGGCAAACATAGCTCCCGATGCAGGGTGACGCCATCCAAATAAAAACTCCTCTCACAATTTTCAAAATAAAACATAATTTCAATACAATTATACCATTACGCAACCTTTTGCGCGTAGATATAACTTACCCGGTCAAAAATTTCAGGAAAAGAAATTTGGCAGTTAACCCTTTGCGGTCGATGAGCAACAACAGAAAATTACAGAAATTAAAAATTTGGTATATTTACATATTATAAGTAGTATCAAATTCAAATCAGTTTCAACAAATTCCGTGCTCTTCAATATCCATATATCGACTTTGAATCCTGTACAGAAAAGTAACTGCGAAACGCTAAATTTGCTCTGCCGAAATCTGCCGATTTCAGGCAAGGGGTTAACCTCTTAGGCACTGAACACCATTATAGTGGCTTTCGCGGATGTATTTTTCTGTACGACGCACTACTATAGTGGCTTTCCCGGATGCTATCTCTGTGTGTTTTAAGACGTACCATACTGAAATGTACTATTAATTATTAGAATAAATTGTTAAAGTTAAAATGCGCGTTGAAATCATACCTTAATTTTAAAAAATTTTTAAAATAAATATTTTTGTAAATACTAATGAAAAATTATAATTTAATCATCGAACACTTCGTTCCAATGTACTCGTGTAAAGAACAGCGTTATCCGTCACACATTGCAGTGCCGTATCATTTACACGTAATTCGCGTTGAACTCTGCCGTACCGAAAAACAGCCCCGCGTAAAGTTGCGCCGTGCCTAAGAGGTTAATGGGTCGAGTAAAGCGGCCACCGAGAGTTAGATTCGTTAGAATTCGAGTTCCCTCTCTCTCCTCTTACACCTGTCAATTTCTGTCAATTTCTGTCAATTCTGTTCCGAGTCTTCTTGCACACCTCGCATCGGGGTTGCTGCCGGAAGGACGAAATCGAGGGTTTACGCGAAAGCGTTCGTGGCGTGTCCGAGGGGCTAGACACGATCGGCGATGATCTTGCAGCGTGTGGTGTCCTTAGAAAAAGACGTCAGTGGATATTATCTCTGGCATCGATCGCGTGCACGCCGGGCAAAGCGATGCTTTAAGCTCGCGTCTGTCGTGACCGTCGTTCCTCGCGATTCCACGAAGATAGGGATCTCGTACCCGGAGCGCATCGATAGAATCGCGATGTTTCTGTTTAGGGCAAATTGGTTCGTTACGCCGCGATGCGCCACTCGAAAATCAGATTTCCCGTCACGGGATTACTCCGAGCTCGTGTTACCCTCTCCGAGCTTCCGTTTCCTCTTTCCGTCATCTCGCCGCGGGATCGCGCGGAACCGAGGAATTGCAAATTGAAATACCTCTCTCGAAGATGCGCGATGAAGATGGCAAATACCGGTGACACGCTCGTTGTCACGTCGATCGCGTGATCCAATATCCCCCATATGGAGAACGCGTAATAAAGTCTTGCAGGTCTATCCGATGTGAAAGCGTCAGGAATTTTTCGCCTTCAATCGAGCAGGATCGAATACTTTTGCACGGAATAGCTGGAAATCGGTTTAAGGCTGCTGGTAGCGGGTGTCGGAAGAGTAAGAGGCAAAGGGAGTCCGCGTAGGAAGCGTACACGCAGGAATTCAGGGATGTCTCCATCGCGCGAGCGACAAACGACCGACACGAATCTCGACGGCGTCGGAAGAGTTATATTTTGACCCCGGTTAGCATACCAAAGCTGCATTATATTACACGGGCCCGTGTGCTCGCTATTATAATGAATATCTTTGCCGGCCTATAAGCATATATGTAAAGCACGCGCGTTTCCATGGGGTGTCAGAGTGGATCTCACCGACAGCCACACGACGTATCGTAACACGCACACACGGGCCTTCTATTCCCTCGGACCCAGAGTGGTCCAGAAGGATCGTCTTCTTCTTCTTCTTCTTCTTTCTCGCCTTCTACTTCGTCTTCGTCGCGGTCGTCGTCGAGCCGCGGAGATATCATTTGAATTTCAATGAATCATGTGGGTGCAAGTGTCGCCCGCATTCATTCACGGTTTACATTCGTGCGTACGTCTGGCCGTGTCCGTACACGGGCGTGCACACACGTTTCCCAGGACCGTCTCGGACGTATACTCGAGCATGTTCATATGTATGTAAAATATCGCCCCCCTGGGCCCCCCTCGAACCCGGTCCGCGTGGAAAGAGGAGACAAATGTCGGAATCCTCGTGGTTCTTTTTCCACGGCGCATTCACGGTGCCGCGTTCGAAGCCGGCGCACAAAGCTGTGTCTGTTGCGATTCAAGCCGCGGCCACAAAAGGAGATTATCTCCGATCGTCCTTTGTCGACCGATTTTCCCGTGTCGTTGCTGCGGCAACTATCACGGATAGAGTCCCGGTCCTCTTCCTCTCCGCGTGGTAGCCGTATCAAACCTCGTAATTTTTCTTCCCGCGAACGCTCAATGGGAACTCGGGGACACCGCGTCGCCCTTGTCGGTGCCCCTTTCGAGACGCGCCGCGGCGTCTTCTTCTCCTATTTCACCCCCTTCTTTTACTCCTTCCCTCTTCTCGTTTTTCGTACTTTGCCAGTCGGCAAAGCTTGACTCGAGTATCGCGAAGAATTTTTCGCTCGAGGGATTTTCATAAAGGCAGAGATCCGCGAGTCGCGATCGGTTTTAATTTCCCAGACCGGTGGCACAATGGCCTTTTTTCAACCTCTATACGCCCGAGTCTCTTATGCGAATGGCTATTCGCCGGGATTCCGCGATGCAGCGCTTCGCGCCGGGTAATTTATACGGGCCGCACAACGGCGCGGAATGCCGCGTTCGTCCCGGCTCATTAGCGTCCCGCGAGCAATTATCCACGGTTTGATCGCGGGCAAACTGTCCACGAACCCCGGTCCGTTCTTCCTAACGTTCTCGTAGTAATTCTCCAAACTGCCCGGGTTATTACCCGATCGTTACGTCGCGCCGATAACGCGCAAAGGCGTGACACCGAAGGAGCAGGAGGAACGACGCGTGACACCGCGTCGCGTCCCCTTTGATGTTTCCTGCCGCTGTCAAAAGTTCCCGGCACCCGCGATCGATCGATCCTCTGGCGGCACAGTCGCGCTATCCGTGCACGATCTGCGACGACGCAGGCGGAAAGGTTGCGCGGCGGCCACTTCCGTGATTGCAGGTGCCAACGTCGGCCAAGACGGCGTGGCTCTTTTGTTCGGGAAAAACGAACCGAGGAGCAGTGGAGGGGAGGACTCGGGGCCGGTGGAAGTGCGGCACAATTGTCGTGCACTGCAATTGCTCCCTTTTTCCGCGCGGAATTCCGTAAAGGTGACGGCGCTCGGACATTGCCATCTCGTCCCGAAAATTACACTTAATGGCCGGCAGTATGGCCGCGAGTGCGCGCAGCTGCCGAAAATGACGGTTAAGTACACGCGTTTGCCCTCTTTATCGGCGAGGCGTATTGAGGTCCATTGTTCGCCGCGTCGCGACGCGTCCGTACGTACAGGATCTCGGCTCGCGATCGATGGCTGCAGCGCGCGGGAAACGCGCGTGTACTCGCGTACCCCTGAATACGGCGGAGAGTCGGCGTGGAAAGGTGGAAGACCGCAAACGAGCCGAGACTTTTAAGGTCGTCGTGCCGTTTATTAAATTATTCCGGCCTGTCTCCGCGACGAACGCGCGCTCGAACGAAATTAATTTCGGCTCGCTCGCGCGGGCGCGCGTACGCACGAGTGTTAAAGGGAGGACGGAGGAGGTGGGACGCGCATGGTCGGTGGGTGCTCTCCCTCTCGCGGTCGTCGTGCGCAGGGATTCGCGCGGAAAGGTCGGCGGCGACGAAAGGGAGGACGAAAGGGAGGACGAAAGGGAGGAAGAAAGGGAGGAAGAAAGGCACGCGTGGGACGCGTCATTTGCTTAATTGCGCTATCCGTGAGACACGCTCGTTCGCATTATTCGACCACGCGTGCAGCCGCGACGACGCGTCGTAGTTAAGGAGACGAGCGGCGCAAATAGAGCGAGAGGAAGCGCGCGTTTGCCTCCGTTTCGATGGACACCGAGAGCGCATCGTGGACGGAAAGAATCGTGGAGCATCGTGGGCTCTTTTAAGGCGTACGCGCGAGCGATCGGTGAAATATCCGCAGGCGAGACGCGGATGGAATCCGGGGTCGAACGATCCCGATGAGTCGAAGCATCGCGCCGCGATGTCGTTCGGGATATTTACGGAACGTTTGAAAGCGGAGAACGGAAAATGGGAAGCAGAGATCGAGTGGCGCGAGAAACGGGATGTGTCGTGGACCAGCGGCGATGGAAGGACGACGGGCCGCGAGGGAAGCGAGGGGGAAGCGAGAGGGAAACGAGAGAGAAATCAGAGAGAAAGATAGAGAGAGAGGGAAGAAACGAGGGGGTGGGGCGTTGCCTTTTGACACGACATGTGTCGGTCGTCTCTCGCGCGAGATCTAAGACTGGACTGGCTTCCGCTAATCCGAGAATCGGGCCTTTTAATGCGAGGCGAGTTTCGCGATTATAAATATCAGAGATACCGGGAACCCGGCCACGGGGACGTCTAGACTCTAAATGAAACCGTCGCCGTTACGGGGGTGCGGCGCATCGCGGGCAAAAAGAGACCTCGCCGGAGCCCCGGGAACGCGCGTCTCCGCTCCTTTCCGCTTCGCGAGCTCGCGCAATTTCGCGATTTAAAAGCTCGCCGAAAGGGGTGGGGCACGGGACGATTCGCGACAACGAGTAGGCAGACGTTCCTCGACACCTCGTCACGATCGTCACGAGGGCGTAGTTAGCGGCTTTTCCGCGTCGCGTAAAAGTACGTTTCGAGTTACCGCGCGCGCACTCACGGAGAAGAGTTACGAGCCTCGGCCAGCTGCGAGAGGGACCAGGAGGCCCATCCGGGAGCGACATCGGGAAGGGGGTGGGATCGAAACGGTAGACGCAGCATCGGCAGAGGGTCCATCGGGGGCGTCCCTGCGACGACGTGCGACGATGGCACGCGACACCCGTTCCGGATACGTCGAGACGTTTTCGGTGAAACGGGATGCCGATCATACGCGAGGGATAATTTTAGGACGACTCATCGACGACCGTGTCTCTGCCCTGCGATCCACATGGTCCGTTTCTGCCGTATTGTCGCGTTACTGTCGCCGCTCGTCGATAATTTTAGAAGGAAAACAGGGGAAACCCGGCCTTTTCCGTATTTCCATGCTAGTCTCGGAGGCAAGGCCACCGGTCGTCGCGCGTACACGCGTGTATGTATGTATATATATATATATATAGAAAGGCGGTTCCACTGGGAAACGCGGCGAAAGGATCACGGTTCGACTCGACGCCAGCCATTTCGTCTGGCTCGTTTTAGAGAAATACGGTGCAGCTTTTCTTCCCGATGCCACCTATCTCTTCGCTCGGAGAGCGATAAATCGCGCGTGTCGTGGCAAGCGTAGGATCGCGGGATCGGGAAAGGGTGTACACCGGTATTAGGTACGTGGCTTTTCTCGGATACGCGCCCGCTCGTTTCGTTTCGTCCATTCTCGCTCGGCCGCCATTATCAGCCTCGCGAGCGCAGCAGCCTGACCACGAAGAACGAGAACATCTTTTTGTCTCCCTCACGGAGATGCCGGAGATTATCTCCGGGCGCAGCTCGGATCCTCGCGGCGGCAGTACGTTTTACGGTTATCGTCTGGTCAATGACTGTCTAACGCCGAAGACGCTGCTCCCGTTTCGCGAAAATTGCACCGATTCGTGGAACGAACCGACGAACGAACGGAACGCCACGAACGGAATCGATTCTCCGGGCCGCACGCACGCAACCCGCCCGTTTAATTATGTATTCGATCGCAAGGTCGAGATAATTAGCCAACGATCTATCGCGTGCATAATTCTCCCGTAGTACTCGAACCCCTTCGTGTAGTACCTACCTCCGAGGCTCGTTCCGAGCCCCGAACCAGCACCGAACGAGAGACCTATGAACTACTAACCTTTTTCCAACGCGTACACACGGTCCGAGGGACACTCGACCGGGCCAGGGGATCTCCCGTCTCGGGTCCCGGGAGATCGAGTTCGATCGAGCGTGCGCCTTTCTCCGGGGGCGTCATCCCCCGCTCGAAGGGCACGTGCCGACGCTTTGTACGCCACTTGCGCGACAAAACTACCCCGCGGCAATTTCGTCCAACCAAACCGACCAATTACGCTCCACGGAATCGTCGCGCCACCCTTTCCTCTTCTACGACCACCCCTACCGATCCTCGTCGTTGGTCGAAACGTTGGTAGAAACGTTGGTAGAAACGGCGTATTTGCGTAGATACGTGTGACAGATATCGCTGTTCCGTGATAGCTGGAACAAACGGCTAATAAGAACGTCCCTCGCGATGGCGGCGCGAGCGGATCGCTACCGTTGTTGCACTCCTCTCCGCTCCGCTCGCGCGATTGCGTGCAGCGTCGCGTGCACCGGTGCAACGTGTCGGAGATCCCTTATCCTCGGTGAACATCTTCTTTCGGCGTGCACCGTGTGGTCTCGTTCCTCCTCCTCCTCCTCTCCCGATGTCCTACTGCAACTTCCGACGCGATGCCGGTCGCGATTCATCGATCTCGACGCAACTGCACGCGGAGCGGAAATGGTCGAGGGTGGAAAGCTCGTTTTCCTCTGGCAAGTGGCAGCGCGAGTTCACGGAGACGAAGAGTTATCGGCCGAGTATCGACGTAAAATCGCTTTACTTTTTACGCGGTTTTTATCGCCACCGGCGTGGAACGAGGATCCACTCGAGCTCTCTAAGTGCCTGTCTGCGGCGAGGAATGCTCCTCGTTGTCGGTAACGCGCCTCGGTCCTTGGGATAATCGGTAACCAGGTGAAAAGATTTCGTCGTTCGAAGAATTTCCCTCCCCTGCTGCTATACTCCGGTCGGATAGCAGAGACAGCGCGCGCGGTGGTTAAGGGCAGGGGCCCTGAGCGCACAGGGACCGTGGAAGAAACCATCGAGGGGTTGATAAGATCGTGCGTCGTAAACCGTTAAGTATCGGGCAGCGAGTAGGAGCGAGGCTGACTGAAAAGGAAAATATAGGAGCGTGGGACGGAAGCGGATGTAGCGGCCATAACTTCCTCACGGACCTCTACCTACTCGGCTAGCTACCCCGCTTGGACCACGTTAGATTCTGCGGCCTCTATTCCGTTTTACGTGCCGCTTCGTTCCTCGTGCTAGCATGATCGATGGGAAAGGAGGAGAAGAAAATTAGGCAATCGACTGGGTCGCGTCGGGAAAGAATTCGTATCGTCGCGGTATCATGGATTCGTGCGTGGATGATCGATAGAAGAGGGAACAGAAAAATAAATCTTAACCACTTACGCGTGTTGTGCCAGAACGGTCCAGTGTTTCTGTGACAATTTCACGACGACGCGTATACCATGTGTATTTTCAGCACAAGTGGTTAAAACCCCCTTCCCGTGCTTTAACGAGCCTGACTCGTGCTGAAAGTTTTGGGCTAAACATAAATATCACGAGTCTGACACGTGACGTGGGTTTTGGGTCAAACGCGAATATCACGAGTCTCACACGTGAATAGAACATTTTTCTAAACATAGTTTCGAAACTATTATCTACTAAAAAATATAATATATGTGGTAAAACGATCGAGGTTTATAAAGATTTCGCTTTAAACTTGAATTATATCTTATTCTGTACAAATGCGCGGAGGCTTGAGTCTTGCGAATTATCGATAGAGTGTTCCGTCAAACCCTTGAGCCAGGGTTTTATAGGCTCTGTGAGGGCCCATTTCGTCACTCGGTCCTGCTTCGGAGACTGATAGGCTGACTGCTTCCTCGAAGCAGTATAGATCTTCGTGCAGGGTGGCGTTGTCCAAATAGAGACTCTTCTCACGTATATTTATAATATTTATAAAAGGGAAAAGGATTAAAGTTTACCTGCACAGCAGTAGTATCGCGCGTAAAACTGACTATATCGCGCGTACTTGTATTCGACCCGGATTTCGTCGAGCTAAATGGCACGGGAAATGGTCAAGACGAAAAAGAATCCGTACCTTTAGTGTATCGCGATGACGTGTTCGATAGATGGATAGATGGATGGACGGATCGGGTGAAGATGTCCGGATTGTCGGAGTCGTCGCGAGGAATCGCACCTGCGCGTCTCGGAAAGTCGGTCGAGGTGGATCCTCGGGGTGCGTGCGCTGACGATCAAGGTGCGCACCGTTAAGATACGTGGATCCGATATCGAGCGACGGTTCAGGTGTAAGTGGCGAAACGTTAGAGAAGCGCAGCCGGTGAACTCTGGGCTGTAAAAGTTTCTCGAGACCGATCCCCGTTCGATTGAAATGCAAATCCCGCGGCCGATAGCATTGGACTATGGCGGTTGGCGAATTTTAGCGGGACTGTACCACGCGGTGCGTAGAGCACGGCGCATTTGCAATGCAAAATGATAAATGAGATCGGGAGCCTGGCCGGAGAGTTGGCTCTCGGGCACGGATCGCAGGCGATATCGGGAACGAGGAATTACGAGAGAATCATTAGGGTATCTTTAATCGATCGTAACTAAACGTACGCGCACCGTATGCTATTAACAGTCGCCGAGTGTGACCTCTCCCCCCCTTTAATCGATCGTTTTAATGACCGTGCCGAGCGATCGAACTATCTCGATGGTAATTAATGCGATCGACGATGAAAAATGATCGAGCCGGCAGAGCGGGCAGCGCGTTCGCGTCGATGCATCCACCGCGTTTCGTTCTTTCTCTTCCGCTCTTTGTGATTTTATCGAGCAGCCTGAGCGACATCTCATCTACTCCGACTCCGATCTTTTTTAGCCAATCCAGAGGGGGGTGATCGATGCGAACGCCGACGTATTTTCGCTCCTCGGACTCGCGTCTGAGTCTAGCCTCTGATAATCGCGGATTACGTCTGTGCGGTCGAAGAGAGACCACGAGGAGGACGACGACGATGAGGATGACACCGAGCCGGTGCATCGATCGCGTCTTTAGGGGGCAGTTAATATTCGCGTCGCGGGAATCGAGACAAATTGAAATCCTGCGGCCGGTCAGCGGCCATTCAACGATCTCCGCGCTACCTCGGCCTTTTGTGCCGTGATTTAGCGTCTCTGGCGCATATTATTAGCGAGCCGATAATGGCGCCGAGTCCGAGATCGTTCGGTGAATCCGTAATACGGTTCCGCCGCGGCCGGGGACCCCTTTTCTTCGCTCGAGCAACCAAGAAAAACCAGCCGTCTCTCTCTCTGCATCTGCATGAATTCGTTCCGTGCGTCCGTCATCGGCGCGGAAGAATGCCACTGTCGGGCTTGCTTTCAACGAACCCTCTATACCTACGTGACGTCCAATGAATCTCCGCCGCGAACGTGGAACGAAATCCATGCTCTCACCTGTCCCTCGACTTCTTCGATTCTTCGCTTCCGCCTTGACAAATGTCCCTCGTTTGTTCTCCGAACCTCGCGCGCGTCTTTGGAACTCGGATCGATCCGACCATGCCCTCCCGCCCCTCGTCCATCTATCTATCCCTCCATCCCGTCCAACGATCGCGCGATTCGCACGATTCGCACGATTCGCGCGCCGTTATCCGGGATCGAGGCGAACCGTGAAGCCGATTATTCGGTGAACGCCGTTTAACGCCTCGCGTTTAAGCTCCCCGGCTGATCGGTCCTCGGTAATTTTCTGCCGTCGCGATCGTGTCGCGATGCTTATCGCGGAGAACAGCGTTTCGAGAGCAGGTTGTGTCGGGCGGAGCTCGGAATCGCGTGATCGATGGACGATAAATTGGCGAGTTTTGACAAAATTGCCCGGCACACGCTCCCTCGTTCCTTTACCCTCGACTCAATTTCAGCCCGCAATTAAGGGACGCTTCTCGAGACGACCACGACGACGACGCGGTGCTTTCCCACGAGCTTGATTCGCTCTCGATCAAACGGGGCTGACACCCAGGCCCGGTCACCGGCTCGATCCCTCTCCCCGGGGCTCGGTTCGCGGGGCTTCGTTAGCCTCGAATTAGCCCAACATCTCGAGCATTACGCTTCCTCTCTGTAATTGTCCAATTTGCCAAGCTGGGAACCGGCGTGCACGCCACAAATCATTCGCACACCGGCAACCGTTCGCCTGTCGTTCGCAGTTCCAACCTCTCTCTTAATAATGTTATTAAAATCGTTAGCGCGTTCCCGGTACTCGCGAGCGGCACACTTTGGCCACGCGTTCCCTCTCGGGGATTGCGCCCATCGAGGGCGCGAGGGATCCCAATTATTACGAAACCGATTCCAACCGAACGGAAAACAGAAAAAGCTCTCCAAAAAGCTCTTGAAAAAGCTCTTGAAAAAGCTCTTAAAAAAGCTCCCCAAAAAGCTCCAGACAAAGCTCTCAAAATAGCTTACCAAAAAGCTCTCCAAAAAGCTCCCCAAAAAGCTCTCCAAAAAGCTCACTCGCGAATAAACGCGGAAATTCGAAGAAATAATTCGGACAAAATATTGGAATAAAAGATTCCAGAGATCGGAGCGACAACGGGAGGGTCAGAGGGCGCGACCTCAGCATGGCGACCGGTGGACCCTTTAGGGTGGCGGTTCCGTGGCGGCGCGTTCCATTTAGCGTGCTCCGGGAAAAAGAAGTAAGACGATAAAGAAGAAAGGCGAGGGAACGGCACGCGAAATGGTCGGGCAGCGCGATGCGCGGCGGGTGTTTGTAGGAGAAAAAAGCCGGGAGGAAATAGCGCGAGAGGCGAAAGGGCACGGTTTAACGCGATATCGCGTTACACGGCGACACGAGCAACCACGCGCGGCGCGATCGCCGAGTGTCGTGGCCGACACACCGAGCCCTCCGCTTCGAGCCGCTCCGCTCCGAGCGTGCATCGGACGCCGCTCGCCCGTTGCGTGAACTCGCGTCGGTCGCGTGCCACACCTGCGCTCGCGTGTTATTCGCGTTTATCGCCAGCCTCTGCACCATCCCGCCGCCATCGGTATCGGGAAAGCGAGCGTTCTCTGCGGGTTGGAAAATGGTTCGCAGACATCCGTGGAATCCGAGCAGGCGGAACGCTTCCGCCTATTCGCGGATAGCGTCGTCGCGATGTCTCGCAGGATCGAGCTATTTCGAAGCGGGCTTAACGACGAGATTTCACGTTCGAGCGTACAATTAGTACACTATGTGTACGCGACTATGTATAGGCGCGAAACAGAACCGCACAGAGAAAGACGAAGTGGAAGCGATAAATATCCGGGTGGTGAAACCGCGGCGGTTCGTGACCACCGGCGTTCTCCGGACAAAACGATATTGTCACCGACACACAGCGACGCTTCGAGGCCCGAGTCGTTAATGCCACACGGCGGCCATTGTTTCCAGCACGAATCTTCGCGGCCCATTTCGCGCCTCTCTAAACAGTAGTGCGTCGCGAAAATTCCGCCAAGCCGAGAAAGCTTCTCTCTCCGTTCTTCGAGTCCCAAGGTAGCTAGCTGGTAGCGCGACGATGCGATACGACGACAAAGGAATTTTTATTCGCTGCGAGAAAAATGGAGGCACGAATATTGTCCGCGAGTCGCGGTGCACCTGGACCCCAACGCGGAGAGCAAGCCTTTTGTTGGCCGCCGCGGATCGTATTAAAAGGCTTGAGGTCATCGCGAGCAAACGAGCCGAAGGAGGCGAGTGGCGGTGGTGCGTGAGCTGGACGGAGCGCGGGCGCAACGCGTTAACATTGTTTGAAAGCCGCGTCTTTGATCTGAGCCCGGTTGGCGTACATCAGTCGGGTTTTATGCCTACCGAGAATTCGCGGCCCCTCCATCAGCGGGTAAACATTCGGACTTTGGTACCATTCGGCGATTTAGTAGGGTCCTCAAGCGGCTCGAGACCCTCGCCCCACGCTCGGCTGGCGTGTCGACCGTTTCGACGGCCGCTTGTTTCGATTGCAACAACCACACCCGCGCGTCGCATTCTCGTCGTGGAAACAAATCTCGCGGCCGTTTGATCGCGCCGTATCCGCTGATCCGCGCCGACCACGCTCGAGCGGGCGCGCGCTATTCTCGTGGCGTGCCGCCATCTGAAACCCGTCCAAACACCGCGATTCGATTTTCCGCGTCCGTTTCCGCGTCCTCTTCCCAAACGCGTAACCCTGTCCCTGGGTAATTGGGGAAAGTGAAGAGAAGCCTCGCGACGCTCGGTTCCGCTCGACGCGTCGGAGCGTTCGATAGGAAAGCGGAGATATCGCGTAGATCGGAAGCGGAAGGTAGGCGAGAGCGTGTCCGGCACGAAAGGGGTTGACAAGCGTTCACGAAGTCGTTAAGGTAGACGAATCGACCCGGGGTTCGTTCTCGTTTCCGCGAAAGCGGATCGGGGTGCCGGTGGCGCGCGGTCGCGCGTACGGCCGCGTACGCGGAGGGTCGCGCTCGTGTGCGTGAGCGCCCCTTAATGACGGGGTACGCTCGGGTATAATGCGCGGGGCGGACTTTGGCGCCTCCCTAATCAATTAATCAGCGAATCTCGCTTTTATCTGCGCCGTGTAACCACGTCATTTTCTCCTTCTCGGTTTATTAGGAGCCGATTAAGGAGCTCTCTCGAAGGGGAGCCGAGAGAGAGGGGAATCGGCGAGCCGCCTCGGCCATTCCCACCCTGGGGGAATAAACTCCGACACGGGACTTAATTGCGGACAATACCGAGTTCCCGGCACGCCGGCCTCTCTCCCCGGCGTCTTCGACGGAAGTGGCTCGTTCGTGGCACAAGGGCCCGAGCCGGTTATCGCTTTATCGATCCACGCCAACCGACCTTACGCCTTTTCTTCCTTTCTTCTTTTTCTTTTTCTTCTTTTATACCCATAGATATGTATATGTATATATATATATATAGGTATATCTGAGCTGGTGATCTGTTTGACGAGTGGCGGGCGCGAGGCGACGAGAAGGAGTTCGCGCCTGGGTGAAACGATATAAACGCGCGTTTGTCGTCAATTACGGTAATCGTCGCGATGGTTGGAGCGTGTGGCGTGCCGCGGCGAGGGGATCTCGGTCGGTGTGCGAAACGGGGCAGGAAATAACTGTCGCGAGATCTTAATCGGGACAAATATCAATTAGGATAAAATAATTACTCGTGGAGCGGACCGTGGCCCCTCTAATCCCCGACTATCGCTATCTCGACAGGTATCTCGCGGCGTAACGAAGCTCGTTCGTTATCGTCGAATTAACGAGCTTTTCCCGGCGTTACGCGCGGGGGACACGAGCGAGACACGGGCGGGTTAGACGAAGCGGATAAGACGAAGCGGACAGCCGGAGCGGAGCGAAGCGGGCGAAGGGAAAGGGGGTGGACGAAGGAAGAACCGCAAAACAATAACTCGCGCGCCGAGTCGATCCGCAGAGAGATCGCTTACGCTCGGCCGAGAGAAACGGGGAGAACTCGGAAGGGAGGGGAGAAGAGAGAGATCATCCCCGTGGTCTGCTCCTCGTCCGTTAATGCGTTGCCACGAAGATCTATGGACTGCCCGTAGTTTATATGCTAATCCGTAAAGAGTGTTAAATACTCGATCATTTATCACGCCATCGCTTCTCCACCCTCCCTTTCACCCCTCGCCTCCTCCTCTCGGCCTCCTCTCGCTCCTTTGCCTCCTCCTTCGGTTCCTCCTTCTTCCCTCTGGCCCGGCATTTGTCGGTCGACCATTCGAGTAGCTTCGAACGCGTTGCTCGAAACCTTCTTCTTCTTCTTCTTCCTCTTCTTCCTCTTCCACCTCTCTCTCTCTCTCTCTCTCTCTCTCTCTCTGCATTTTCATTTCCATCCTCCGTCCCTGCGTTAGCGCCTTCCAGGCTCCGTTTCACCCCCGCAAACACCGACGGACAACGAGTAATTATTATTCTTCACCCCTTCGACGTCCGTTCGCGCCCCTTTTTACCTCGATTCACTCGGCCGTGAGTACCCGCCCCGAGCTGTACCGAGAGCCAGCCGGGCCGGACAGAGAGAAGCTGAACCCCAAACGAAAAGAGAGATATCCACGCGCCCCGCCGTTTCCTCCATTTTTCACGGTGCAACGACGTCGGCGGAGGGTATCCGTTCCCGGAATCGCCGGTAGCCTGGACTCTCGCAACGGGGGTCGCGTAAGGGGACGCGGCGTAGGAAGAAGGCGAGAGAGAATCGGGATTATTATCGCGACGGCTTTGATTCAACGGCGTCGCGCATCCCGCGAGCAGGAAGGTGTTTATGGGCCGCGAATCGGCAACTCGGAGCGAGATTTACGATTCGCCTCGGATAATCCAATAAGCCGCGAACGATGCGGCGTGGGCGCAAATGATGGAAGTTCGCCAGCTGGTCCACCACGCAACCACCGTGTGCCGGGTTCGCGCGCGCGCTATACTCTGCGCCGCTGAGGCACGCCACGACCAAGACGACGACGACGACCAAGACGACGACGACGACGACGACGACGGTAAAAGCGGGCCGCTCGCGCGCGTTCTGTCCGCTCGTAATAATCGTCAACGTCGAATTCGAGCGCGGCGAATGATAAATCACGGCCCAGGCCACGCCGATCGTATCGCTGCCCTCGTGGAAACTTCGCCGACCAATAAATCTTCGCCGCGCCCGTGAAAAATCTAGTCCCGCCGTTCGTTTCAGCCCCCGATTGTCGGCGAAATAGCATTCCGCGGTAGTCATTCCACCGGGATATCTCTCCTGCCAGCGATTCTTTGTTGCACGATCGTTGCAACCGCTGCAACGCGCTTTCAAGAATTTTCCTCCCGCTCGTCGCCTCTGCCTTTCCACTAACCTCGCGCCTATCTATCTCGTCGACCATTTCTCCGCGATTGTCGTAACTTTCCACGATTTTCCCTGTATGATGTATATGCCGCGTTACTCCACCGTTTCCAGTAACGTCGAATCATCCTCCGCGATAGACTGGCTGTTCCTCCACCGAGTTGCGAGACTGCCAACGTTACGAAAGCTTGCTCCGCGTTTGTTATTCCTCGTCCGTTTCCGCTAATATCGATTCCCGGTAACTTTTCCTCTCCCAGCAATCCGGCCGCCGTCTCGCGAACGATCTACGGCGCGCGATTCGCGCGACGTTTACGAGTCCGAGAAGACTTTCGTCCAGAGCGAGCGACGATTCCTCGACCCGCGAGCGTGAAAGGCTCTCGAGCGCTGAAAAGCCTAGTCTCGGAAATTTTTCAACGAGAGCAAAACGACTCTTCCGTCCACGACGGTCGACCACTCGACCGGCAAAGAGCGCGAAACTTTCGAAAGCTCTCCTTCCGATTCCCGGTACGTTTCGAGCGACAGGGCCCCGCCGCGCGGAGTGTCCGCAGTCGAGACGCACCTGTACGCGCGAGCTGCGTGTGCACCGTGGCCCGCACGTGCAGTCGGCGAATTTTTCGTACTTAGCTACTCGCGCGCTCGCTTACGTGCCCGACGAGTGCACTCGAGATTCAGCCGTCTCGGCCGAGGAGACGGCGAGCGAAAGAACGAGCCAGGCCCCTGGGGAGGTGGGAAAGAAAGAGCGGGAGAAGCGCGTACAGGCATTCTAAAATTAAGCACGAGACGAACGCGTCTGACACGCATCTACCGAGAATCACTTTAGCGTCTCCGGTAACCAGCTCCACCCTTTATCACGAGAGATCCTGGAGTGACTGAGGATCGTCCGCTTTTCATCGTTCGCCGGCAAAAAACGAGGAAAATCACGCACGCATCATCCTGCCGCGCCACTCCCGTGTCCCGTTCCCAGACGAGGGATCCTAGGACGCCGGGCGTCGCCGATGGCGTTACCGTTTCTCGCCGCCGCCGCTTCCGTTCCCGCGTTTAATAACCCCCTTCCCGTGCTTCAACGAGTCTGACTCGTGATGCGGGTATCGGGTCGAACGCGAATATCACGTGCCCGACACGTGACGCGGGTTTTGGGTCGAACGCGAATATCACGAGCCGGGCACGTGATGCGGGTATTGGGTCGAACGTGAATATCACGAGCTGGACACGTGAACGGAAAATCGGCCCAAACGCGGACATCACGGGCAAGGCTCGTATCGTGGCTGTTTTCTACATTTTGTGCCCGGATTTCGTCCAGGTAAACGGCACGGGAAGGCGTTAATTCCTCCAGAACGCGACACGCGACTCCCCATCGACGTGCCCCCTTCGCGAGATCGATGGCTGGATGGATGGGCTTTCACGAAGGTCGACGACGTGGCGCTATTAGATCGTCGATTCGTAGAACGTCCATCCGTCTGTACGCTACGAGCTCATTAGACCGCATTTGAGCTTGATTAATTACGTTTCCGACGAGAGCCGTCGTCCCTTCGGCCAGGCCCGGGCCCAAGGTGCGCCTTAATCCGGCCCTCCTAGACCCTCGCTTCCCTCCGCTGCGTATCGGCGATTTTAGAACAATGTCGAGATTCAGAAGCAATAAATTATGTAGAAACGGCTCCCTGTGCCCAGGTAAGATAATTCCCGGCGGAGGCCAGATTGCCTCTTAGCCAGGGATTAGAAATCGTCAGGTAGACGGAGACACGCAGCGCCCTCGGTTTTTCCTGCCGGTCGCAGTACCTTCGTTTCCACCTCCCTTCCGCACACCGCCCTCGACCTTCTCGAATTCTCGACGTCCCAGGTCCGGGGCCTGGACGTCTGTCCGTCTATCGGAAAGCGACGCGTCGTGACGCGCAATTTTCCATTCCTTTGCTTCCAAAACGCACAGTTTTCCACGAGAAATTCTCTCGTTCGACTCGTCAGAGAATCATGAGAAATTGAAGGAAAAGGCAGAGTTCGTGAACGAATTTCGGGCGTGTCGGGATAAAACAGAGGGTGGCGTAGACCATGGTGGGGATGCGGAGTCGGAGGATCTGCCCCGTACTCGGAGAGAGAGAGAGAGAGAGAACGAATTTCGGGCGTGTCGGGATAAAACAGAGGGTGGCGTAGACCATGGTGGGGATGCGGAGTCGGAGGATCTGCCCCGTACTCGGAGAGAGAGAGAGAGAGACAGAAGAGCGAGAGGAACGCGTCGGTGGGAAGAAGAGGTCCTCGCGAAGGGCACGAAAAGCTGCCAAGCTAGGTTTTCTGGACGCCAGTTCCCGATGGGCGGCCTCGCAACGAGGCCACACGCTTTCCTCGCGCGAGTAGCCGCGTTCTCGAGCCGGAAGTCGCTTCGCTCGTCGCGAGATGGGCCTGAGAGACGCGGGCCCCTCGAACGTGTCTGCGGAGGTGGTGCAGAGCGGGTGGACGACGGCGTGCGGCGCGTACGCGAGGAATCCCAGGGAGACGTCCACGAGCATGCTGCATAAGGTGCGTTTTCAGAGGCGCGATGGCGGATGAATCACGCGGGAGAGAGTCTAATTAGACGGCGGTCGGCGTTATACGACGCTGGCCTCTTCGTTATCGCCGGGATATCGCGTGGATCCTCGCGTAACGATCGATTAAACGGGAAAAAGAGGACTTTGGGACGACCATCGAGCGTGCATCGGCGGAGAGCCGCGGCGCGCGGCGTGCTCTCGTTTTGCCGCATAAACTCGCGCACGAAAAGAAGCCGAAATAGAATTCTCGGTCCGGGGGATCGGAGCCCGTAAATGAGCGGCTTGGCAAGGGGTGGAGAGAGAGAGAGAGGGAGAGAGAGTGAGAGAGAGAGAGCGTGAGGTGCGGCCGGGGCGAGTAGGGGAAGTCGAGCAGGCAGATAATCGCGAGCGTTAAACTTTTATAGGCCTGATTTTCATTTATATGTTAAACACGTCATAACTCCGTGAGAAGGGGGGCAGGAGGGGGATCGAGCGTCGTCGTGTGGTGTGCGCGCGAGTTTTTCGACGCGTGTGGGTTTGCTTTTCGTGCAGGTGTGCGCGGCTGGATCGCAGGTAGGGATCCGGGGCGGCGCGGGGACGCGGGCGGAGGAGAGACTTTTATTTCTAACAAATGAGCGGCAGGTATGACGATATAATATAAAAAGATCGGCGGAGAAAGCCGAGGAGAAAAAGACAGAGAGGGAGGGAGAGAGAGAAAGGGGGCGAGGAGGGGAAGCGACACCTGATTAATCGTCTTTTTATGGCTGGTAAAATATCGCGGCGCGTAACGACGCGGGGAAAGGATACATAGAAAACTTTTAGCTGACAGATACGATTTTTGGTGAATCCCCGTTCTCGCCGGGCCTTCTTCCTCTTACCCTAAAGGTTATTGAAATATTCGACCGTTCCTCGTCCCCGGCGGATTTCGTTCCGCCGCCAAGCCGCTTACACCCGGCCCAGGAAACGTCCGATTAATATTCTAGCTCGCTACGACGGTGCAGGGCGAAGCCGGTTTCGTCGTCTCTCACCTGCTTGGAATTTAACCAATTTCCCCGTCTAATTCGTCGATAAAGAGGTATCTCGGTAATGGTATCGATTTATACCCGCTTCACGGTCTCTCTCTCTCTAGCCTTCTCACCCCGTGAACGTTCCCGCGTGAAAGGGTCACGCTCGTGAACGTATTCCACGTTCTCTCGACCAAGCCGGCCTTTTCACCGGGCTCGACAATACGAGCGTCTCGAAATCCCTTTGACGACGAGACAGTGTCGCCTCTCGGCTCCTTCCAGGAGAGCGCGTGACAAATGGAGGCGGCGGAATACATTACGCGCCACTTATCCCTGAAAAATATAAACTAATAGGTGTACAGACGTATAAACGTGAGACGTGGCGCGGATGAAAGAAAGCGGGCGAGGTGTACTGGTCTCGGGTATTGAAATCAAAAGGTTACGGTGAATCGGTGGCTTAAATGGCTACCAAACCCGCGGCTCTTCGGCGATTCTCGACGAATCCGAGCCGTCGATAATAAATTCGGTCGCCTGGTTGTCTTTGTCGCGACATTCTCCAAAGACTCGACGAGTTCGAGTATACCGGTGAAAGAAGAGACCTGGCGGCGATCGGTCACGGTGTCGTCGCCCCGACGTCGATTTTTCTCCGGTCGAGATTCCGAAAAATTCGAGATCGATTGGATGGTAACGACGGTGGCGCGACGGTGACGAAAGATGACGGTGGATCCGCGAAGCTAATCGAACCGTCGATGACAAATTCGATCGCCTGATCGTCTTTGTCGCGCTATCCTTCCTCCATCCTCCAAAAATTCGAGGAGTTCGAGTATACCGATGAAAGAAGAGACCTCGAGACGATCGATCACGCCATCGCCACGACGCCGATCTTTCTCTGATCGAAATTTCGAAAGATTCTAGATCCGTTGAACGGTAACGACGGTGGCGCGACGGTGCCGTTGATAATAAAATCGGTCACCTGTAGAGACCTCGCAACGATCGGTCACGGTGCCATCGCTACGACGTCGATCTTCCTTCTGGCGAGATTCCGAAAGATTCGGGATCGGTTGGACGGTAACGACGGTGGCGCGGCGGTGGATTCGCGAAGCTAACCGAACCGTCGATGACAAATTCGATCGCCTGGTCGTCTTTGTCGCGCTATCCTTCGTCCATCCTTCAAAAATTCGAGGAGTTCGAGTATACCGATGAAAGAAGAGACCTCGCGACGATCGGTCATGACGCCGATCTTCCTCGGATCGAAATTCCGAAAGATTCTAGATCCGTTGGACGGTAACGACGGTGGCGCCACGGTACCGTCGATAATAAAATCGGTCACCTGCTCGTCTTTGTCGCGCCATCCTCCATTTATCCTCCAAAGACTCGAGGAGTTCGAGTATATCGATGTAAGAAGAAACCTCGTGACGACCTGTCACGGTGCCATCGCTACGACGTCGATCTTCCTTCTGCCGAGATTCGGAAAGATTCGGGATCGGTTGGACGGTAACGACGGTGGCGCGACGGTGGATCCGCGAAGCTAACCGATAAAGCGGTCGTCCAAAGGTTGTTCCTTAAACGCTCCTCGTTACGGTAATCGTTTAATCATCCCGCGATACGCGGTATCCGGGCGAACGCGAGTGTAGCATGGTCCGCCTGTAAAACTGGTCTAGAATCCCATAAACGCGCTCGGTAGGCCTCCTAATTTCGATGGATACGGTCAACAAACGTCCGGCGGATATTCTTTTACAGGAGCGGGCCGCGAGAACCGAGCCAACAGCCGCACTTTACAAAAGTGCCAACCGGTGGCTTTTACGAGGAGTCGCGGCGGGCCATACTAAAATTATTAATAAAAACGTTCTCATCGGCGTCGCCCCTGTAAACATCGGATTTTAGATGTCGTATCCGAAATCGTAAAACGGCTCCGGGCCGGCCACGTTTTCGGGATCTACGCCGTTCGAGCAGATCGAATCGACTTTGCCTCTTTACGAGCCTGTTCCTGTCCCCACGAGGGGACAATGTCCCTGCGCTGTTGCGTTTCGCCAAGAACACCCGCCTAGATTTAATACCGAATCCCGCCATCTTCTTCTTCTCCTCCTTCTTCCTCCTCTTCTTCTTCCTGTAAAATCGGTCACCTGCTCGTCTTTGTCGCGCCATCCTCCATTTATCCTCCAAAGACTCGAGGAGTTCGAGTATATCGATGTAAGAAGAAACCTCGTGACGACCTGTCACGGTGCCATCGCTACGACGTCGATCTTCCTTCTGCCGAGATTCGGAAAGATTCGGGATCGGTTGGACGGTAACGACGGTGGCGCGACGGTGGATCCGCGAAGCTAACCGATAAAGCGGTCGTCCAAAGGTTGTTCCTTAAACGCTCCTCGTTACGGTAATCGTTTAATCATCCCGCGATACGCGGTATCCGGGCGAACGCGAGTGTAGCATGGTCCGCCTGTAAAACTGGTCTAGAATCCCATAAACGCGCTCGGTAGGCCTCCTAATTTCGATGGATACGGTCAACAAACGTCCGGCGGATATTCTTTTACAGGAGCGGGCCGCGAGAACCGAGCCAACAGCCGCACTTTACAAAAGTGCCAACCGGTGGCTTTTACGAGGAGTCGCGGCGGGCCATACTAAAATTATTAATAAAAACGTTCTCATCGGCGTCGCCCCTGTAAACATCGGATTTTAGATGTCGTATCCGAAATCGTAAAACGGCTCCGGGCCGGCCACGTTTTCGGGATCTACGCCGTTCGAGCAGATCGAATCGACTTTGCCTCTTTACGAGCCTGTTCCTGTCCCCACGAGGGGACAATGTCCCTGCGCTGTTGCGTTTCGCCAAGAACACCCGCCTAGATTTAATACCGAATCCCGCCATCTTCTTCTTCTCCTCCTTCTTCCTCCTCTTCTTCTTCCTCCTCTTCTTCTTCCCCAGCGATTCGTTACGCTTCGAAACCCTCGGTTCCTTCGCTTCGCGAAACGCGAGCCTCGAGACCACGCGATCCTGCGAGTTCACCAACTCGGAAGGTTCTCCAACGTTCAGGTCCCCGGGCTCAACCCTGCCCCGAATCGATCGCTTCGATCGTGTATTCCGGTCCTCTCCGTCCTCTCGCTCGTTAACGAACACGAATCTCGAGATATCGAAACGAGGGAACAGCTCCTGGATAATTGGTCGCATTTAAATATCAATTTTCGGCCTGGCCCCCACGGTGTTGGCCCGCTTCGCCGGGCCGAGCGTCATTATGCGTTCAAGGGTCGAGCAGCGGCTGCTGGGGCGAAGGGAGAGAGTCGGGGAAAAAGAGACGGAGCGATGGGTGGACGAGAGGTCGGAGAGAGATGGAGGACGGAGGGGAAAGAGACGGAAAGAGGTGTTCGGACAAATAGAAACGTTCGCTTTGCTGGGCTCGAGAGACTGTTCCGTGAGGTCGCCGGCTACATAGCGCTGTCGTGTAAACACGCGCTAACTGCCTCCTCTTGCCGACGCCGGTCGTCGTCTCCACCCGCCTCCTCCTTCTCTCGCTTCGGCCCTGCTGCCTCCGACGCCTCTGCGGACCCCGGTTACCACCGTCGCCTCCCTCTACCTTCCCTCTAGCCTCCGTCCTCCACCTTCCTACCTCCCCCTGGCGTCCTTTCCACCGGCTCCGTTTTGCATTTCCGCCCCGAGATTCCGGCCGAATCCGTTCTCCGGAACGAACGCTCTTTCATCGCGAGACCACTCGCGTCCGTGTCTCATCCCACGGTCAAATGTACGCGCTCGATCCTGTACCGAGAGATAAGGCAGGGCTAGTAACCGTGGCGTATTTTCGAATGTTACATCGGGATATGGAGGGGATCCTTTCACGGTTCGATAAATTCCCATCGGCGAGGAATCGCCGAGCCACGAGGAACAAAGATGGCCGTTGATACCGCGGCCAGGAACGACCGTGCGTTCTGTGTGCTCGTTCGATTAGCATGGCGGTGCGAGTTGTTTCGCTTCCTCGTTAATAAGAGAGCCTCCCCTCCGTGTTCCTCTTCTTCCCGAACAGTTCATCCTCCTCCCTTCGTTCCTCCCCTGTCCCTGCTGATACGTAATTCCAGCCAGACGCATAATCTTCCCATGGCCGAGACCGGGTAATTCCGCGGCCGCGGCAGACAATGCCTCTGCTGTCTCTCGCGTGGGACCCACGCTTCCTCCAGCTCCTATTCCTCCCGATCCGACCCGATCTTCCCTTCCGTTCTCCAATCTCTCCTCATTTCCCCACGTCGGCGTCCGCGCCGATGATCCTTCGTCTCGGTAACCCGCTCGCGGAATAATAGCCAGCTCGGCGTGCTCGTGGGGAGAACGCGCGGACGATTCGTGAAACTTAACCGTCCTGTCGTAGATATTAATCCTATTACACGGTCCATTGAAATAAATTACGATATAAAATCAAACTCGTTCCACGGGTGACGGTGAGAGATCTCGGTCCCTCGGGGTAGAAACATTAATCGCCGTTGCAAGGCCCCGCGTTGCGGAGGATCGTTGCGGAGCGGACCAAGATTCGATTGCAGCCGTGTTTCTCCGTCCTTTATCTCTCCTCCCGCTCCCTTTCGGCCCGTCCTCCGTTCCTTCATTATTTACGTCTTGATTTATTATAATCGAAGCTCAGCTCCGTTTGATCCGCACCGAGGTGGGCCTCTTCCTTCGCGCCCACCTCCGCTCCCGGCCCCGTCTCGCTTCCTTTCCTCGCCCCGAGACCACGCGTCAGCCTCGCAGGATCACGGATCGCGTTGTTTCCAAGTCGACCGTGTCGCGGATGTTAATCGATCTCGACGTTACACCGCTTTGGATCCCGCGGAACTCGCGGAATTCGCGGCGTAGCTCCGCAATGGCGTAGCGGACCCCGGACCGAGGTTAAATCTTACAAACAGGCAATAAACCGGTAAATAACGCGGTCAGATATTACGAAGATTCGCTGGATTTCCACGGGGGTTTAATTGAAACCCGAACCCCGTTTCTGTTACCCCCGTTTCTCGCGTTCGCGTTTCGTTCGTATAGGCGATAAAAATAAATTCAAATTACGCCGCTGCGCCGCGTTGCACGTGTTCTTGTTCCCACACGCCGGCGAGGATCGCTGGACCGAGCGTGTGTGGAGATGTGACCGCGCCGAGCCGCGGCGGACATCGCGGCTTTATCGCGATATCGCGATCAAATTGGACGAGCTACCGAATTAAATTTCGCGATCGTAAATCTCGCGCGGTGGGCATCTCGTTATCTCCTGGTCGGATTCTCCGTGGCAAACGGAGAAAGGGAGAAAAAAGGAAGTGGGGGCAGGGGAGGGGGCGAGAAAAAGAGACGAATATTCGGGGCGACCGATCGTCCTCGGCCGATCGCAGGAAGTTATTGGCCGGCGATGTACACGCTGCCCGGCAGCAGCACCACCGGGGCCCCACCGGTTGATAAAGGAGTTGCAGCGACGAAAGATTAACGCGCTGGTTAACGCGCATTTGCACCGGGTCTCTGACCCCTTCTTCGCGCGCCACGCTGCTTTCCTGCGTCCTCCAAATTGAATTAAAACGCGGCCGCGTTCCAGCGAGTTCCAGCGAGTTCCTCCTTGTTAGGGGGGTTATAACGCGAAGGAATATTAGTCAGTGGAAACGATGGAAAAACTGTATAATCTTTATCGAACGGACAAACGATTAAAACTAGCCAGTTTAGGGCCACGTAGGTCACAGGACGTCTCCAGAAAACGGGGGACAAGAGACAGAGGACAAAACGCAGAGGAAGGGATCGTCCCCATATCTCTAGGATCAGATCTTGCGCGGGAAGCGATTAAAGTCGTTTTGCACGGATTATTATTATCGATGGGCTTTTGTAGTGTCTTTACAATAAGATCGGATACACATCAGCGTTAACCCTTTGCACTCTACGACTTTTTGGCTAGAGAAGGGTTGAAATTCAAAGATTCTCTACTAAAAAATTGACGATACTTTTCTGAGCAGTAAATTAAGAATTGTATAATAATAGAATTGTAGAATTATTTGATTTCGATACCTCGCGCATTGTTACGTTACGTTAAATTTGATATATTAACACTTTACCGGCCACTCATTTCTCGCCGCCGGTGAATTTCGCGCGGGTTTTACTAGTCACTGATGGTCATATTTACGCTATTCTTATTATTTAAGAAGGCACTAATATTTAGTAAATTAAGAATTGTATAATAATAGAATTGTAGAATTATTTGATTTCGATACCTCGCGCACTGTTACGTTACGTTAAATTTGATATATTAACACTTTACCGGCCGCTCATTTCTCGCCGCCGGTGAATTTCGCGCGGGTTTTACTAGTCACTGATGGTCATATTTACGCTATTCTTATTATTTAAGAAGGCACTAATATTTGAGACTAACGGAACAAGCATCTGCTTAAAGAATGTCGAGAAAAGACGATCGGAAAAGTTAAAACGGAAGCAAAGTGGAACATTGTGCCACGCTGAACCAAAGTCACGTCTGCGTGACAGGGGCTGGCAAAGTGTTAATTAATATCGATCTTCCAAATTTTATGAAACCGTCACTGAAGATCACCTCTCTCGAGTGCAAAGGGTTACTTCATAGCTAGGAGCATCTATCTAGCGCTCGTGTGTTCCAAGCCTAATTTGATTTTTTCTCAGTAAATTCCTGTTCAGGAATATTAAATCACTCGCGGTTGTGCCATCTTGGGACAAACTCCGGACCCAGAAGACCCGTTACGGTCTTCTGGCAGCCATATTCTAATTGCTGTTTTATATCAAGTTCCGTGTCTTCTATTTTCTTCGTTTTCAATATACTTTATTAGAAAGCAGACAACAGCACTTAGGATTTGGCTGACAATAGGCTTGCGAAAGGAAGGAACAGGCCCCATGTGCGATGTCGCGACGAATTGTAAAAAGGAGTTTGGCGGCAAAACACCCGCGCAAGATGTGGGATGTAGAGCTTACTTTACTGTTTAATTTTACTACGATACTCTTGTCCTCGAACAGCAGCCGTCGGATTTTACCCGACCTTCTACTCAACGCGGGAGACGAAGACGCGATGGGATGGGTGACGAAAACTCTGGATTCGATGACTAATCGCGCGAGGAGATTTCTCGATTCGATGACTAATCGCGCGTAATTAATCGGGACTCGGTCCGACATCTCGAGACGATCAAATATTTGCTGTACGATAGAGGTGTTTGCGCTCGCCTGGCTGTGACGCAACGTCGAACGCGGCCGATAAGAAGCCGCGGGAAAAAGCGGTTCCACGCGGCGGTCTAATAAGCGGAACAGGGCCCCGCTTCCACCGCCCGACGTTTTACCCGGGCCTATTTTCTGCCCGGCCGCGACGCGCCGATCGGGCCGGATGGAAGAATGCGAGGAAGCGCGGACACGCGAGGAAGACACGGCTGTCGCTTGTCACATAACTCTCGCCTGGCTTCGGCGCTGGCACGAGCTAGTCCACGCTTTTTTGCACTCCGCTCGAACGCAACCGACGACCACGGCGCTGCGTTCTCGTGCCACTTTTTCCTCTCCACCGGTCGCCGGCTTTTCCATCGAGAATAGCTCTGCTCGAGGATGGCAACGAGGCGGACATTTCCATTCGCGATGCCTGCTCGCGACCGCGATATCGAGCCTGGGCAACCATTTTTCTCTCCAGTCCACGGATGCTCGAATCGTGACTGTTTCGCGCCTCGTTATCGGACGAGGAAAAACACCGGTCGCTTGAGAAACGCGAGTTACGGAGAGTAGGGAACCGTGTCGTTTCCGATTGTCCAAGACGTTCGAATCCCGACTACTACGCGCCAAGGTGCAGCAAATGAGTAGCAAATAACAGTGGAAGCTCGTAAAACGCGCGGTGCGATTCGCAGATAAAATTTTTACCGATCAACCTGGTCGAGTAAATCCTCGGTCGCCGAGGACGTTTGAATTTCGCGCGCAAAGTACGAAGTAAGGGGTTGACACGGTAAAGACCAAGGACCGACGTTTCGTTTTCGATTGTCCAAGACGTTCGAATCGCGACTACTCCGCGTCAAGGTGCAGCAAATGAGAAGCAAATAACAGTGGAAGCTCGTAAAACGCGTGATACGATTCGCAGATAAAATTTTTACCCATCAAACACCTGGTCGACTAGGTCCTCCGTCGTCGAGGACGTTTGAATTTCGCGCGCAAAGTACGAAGTAAGGGGTTGACACGGTAAAGACCAAGGAACGACGTTTCGTTTCCGATTGTCCAAGACGTTCGAATCGCGACTACAAGGTGCAGCAAATGCGTAGCAACTGAGTAGCAAATAACACTGGAAGCTCGTAAAACGCGTGATACGATTCGCAAATAAAATTTTTACCCATCAACCACCTGGTCGACTAGGTCCTCGGTCGTCGAGGCGGTTTGAATTTCGCGCGCAAAGTACGAGGTAAGAGGTTGACACGGTAAAGGCCAAGGCAGGCCGTTTCGAAGGGGTTTATAAATCGAGCGTGGACAGACACGGGGCACGACGACCACCAACGATCATTTCTCTCTCGCGACGCGAGGGAACGTGACCGTTGCGGACGTGGAAGATCGTACGAAGGCGTTGGCGGGCCGGGGTGACGAAAACTGACGGACTGGCCCCGCCGCGGAGAAAGGAAGAAACGGGCCGTGGAGATTATTAGGCGGTCGACATAAAACGTGCTTAGGTGCGATTTAATATTTCCAGCTACGGGCATAAAATCCCCGGCGTATCGGGGACTCTCCGTGAGAGTGGAAGGACGCGAAGGGACCACGAACTTCGCTCTTTATGCCGTTCCCGCTTTGTGACGCCGACATCTGGCGTCATCGAACGTCAACCTTCTTCTCGTTCCTTGTATTTTATACCCTTCGCCTCGTAAAAAAAAGCTCTCGACCTCCTTCGTCGCTAGTAGGCCTCTTTATTTGTGTTTTCAGCCCGGTTTCGGGATCGCGGCTCGCTTCGTCGCCGTTCCGCGCCAGTTCGACCCCTTTAATATCTCAATTCGGGCCACCAACGCCGAGGAGGCCGCGTGCTTCGCGACAAATCCAGGGCCCCGTCTATCGCGAGATTGTCCCCCTCCCCGGCTCGGTGAAGATAACTCGAGAGAGAAGGTTTGCGAGGAGATGGCGAGGAGATTTCGTTTCGGTATAGCCGGCAATCATCGGGCAATCAACGCGAGGGGATAAAGAAAGAACGCCGGAAGAAGCTTTCGGAGCTGGCAAGGGCGATCGCTTGAAAAACGTCAACGATTCCGGCAAGCCGCGTTCGACCCCGTCAAAGGAAGGCGAGCCAGCGCGAGGAAAAGCTCATTCGGATTAAAGGCTGACCAGAACCAGGGGAGCCTCTTCTCTTTCCGCCAACCGATATCGCTCGAATAAAGCCGATTGATTTGCTCCTGATAATGGGACCTCACGGATTGCGCCTTTCTTCTTCGCTGTTAGAGACCCGCTTTGTGTCCTTCCTCTTGCCACATCGCGGGAAACACCTCGGGCTTTCGATAAGGTTTGGACGAGATTAGCTGTAAATCGGAATAAATGGCCGTGTTTTGATTCTCGATTAGAAATTTCGCGTTCTGGGTTGTAGATTTGGGATATTTTTCGATATTGTTCCATATTTGTTACCGATAATGGCAGTTCATGGATTGCATCCTTCAATGTTAGAACCCCTGCTTTGTGTCCTTCCTCTTGCCACATCGCGGGAAACACCTCGGGTTTTCGATAAGGTTTGGACGAAATTAGCTGTAAATCGGAATAAATGGCCGTGTTTTGATTTTTGATTCAAAATTTCGCGTTCTGGGTTGTAGATTTGCGATATTTTTCAATATTGTTCGATATTTACTCTAGATGATGGGAGTTCATGGATTGTGTCTTTCTGCTTCGCTGTTAGAACCCCGCTTAGTATTGTTCCTCTTGTGACACCACGGAAAACACCTTGGGCTTTCGATAAAGTTCGGACGAGGTCAGCGGTAAACCCGCCTAAATGGTCGCCTTTTGATTTTGAATTAAAAATTTCGAATTTTTCGGTTGTCGCTTTGGTCACTCAACTTTGGGATATTTGTCGATATTGTTCGATGTTTGTTACCGATAATGAAAACTCATGGATTGTCTTTCTGCTTCGTTGTTAGAACCCCACTTTGTGTCGTTCCTCTTGCGACACGACAGAAAACACCTGTCGATAAAATTTGGACAAGATTAGTGGTAAATCGGCCTAAATGACACGTTTTAATTCTCGATTAAAAATTTCGTATTCTGTGTTCTCACTTTGGTCACTCGACTTTGCGATAATTTTCGATATTCTTCGATATTTGTACTTGAATTTATAGAGCATTGGAACAGACGATTTAACGGAATGAATATTCAGTGGAAATTAATTCACGTCGAGATCACTGAGTCACTCGAACCACGTCACTTTCCCACGAATTATCGCCTCTTAGGGCCCCCTTGCTATTTGAGGAAGGTTAGCCCACGATTAGAGAAGAAGAATTGCGTGATTCATACGAGACATCGCTATTCTTCGCAATACTTGTTCAGTATAAATAGCGATAGTCTTTAATCGCCCTAGAGGTGTCGAAATTTTCATCGAACCACGATATTCGAGATTACCTGAAACCTTGATAATATTGGCATAGGCAAACTTTGTGATACCTGAATCGTGTTTGACGTTCGTCCCAATGATTCACGATTGAAAACAATTTTAAAATACTCTGCCAAGTTTCTCTACATTTTTAATCAATTTCGAAGTAAAATATTCGAAAAGAATAAATTGAAATTGAAATTGAAATCAAATTTCGAGTGCAATTATATCCACGGGGCCATTGTGTAAAAATTAGAAGCGAAAAGTTTCGCGTTAATTCGCAGTATGGTAACGTAAAATAATTTTCATGAAAATAGCACAGAATCGTATTATTAAATGGAACTTTTTCCTAATTAATTATTCTGTCTTATAATCCATTTAAATCGCGTAAATGTCTCAAAGGGGCACGATTTGGGTCACCGATTTCGTAATAATCGGCACGATTAAGCAAAGAAGATGCCGAAGTTTTCTCCGAAGCGAGCAATTTTCCCTGGAGCTGCAATTATCGTGGAATCATGGTCGGTGATCGCAGATATTATCATCGTGGCGTGCGATCGTTCGCGCGAGAAGCTGGCCGGAGACAAAACCGGCTCGATATAAACGAATCCGGCCTTTCCTTCGGATATACAAGGGGGCTGGTCCGCGTCACGCTTATTGCTTCTTTGCCGGTAGTACAAACAATCTGCGTTTCCTCGATATTTCAACCGGCATTGCGCTCGACTTTCCGCGAATCCACCTACCCCTGTCTCCCATTTTTCGGAGTATCCGATCCTCCGCCGATTCTGAGTATTCCGATCGCCTCACCACCCGTTTTCCGCTGATATCAAAGCAACAGTGTATTTGTAATTGCTTCCGGAACGATGCTTTGCTTTTTGATATTAAAAATTGCGATATTTTATTTGCAAATTTTTTGAAAAATGGGCTAAGAAATGCGCGATAAGGAAATAGGTGCGCCTTAAGGCATCGTTTGCAAGAATATCTCAGAGGTGCAGGGGGGTTGAAATTTTTCGAAGTGGAAACAACTGCAATGAGAGAGATTTTATGAAAAATCCGCTGAGAAAAATTTATGCAAATTTTTCATTTGTAATTGTGATTGGTTATCGAATCGAAGATATAAAATTTCGGAATTGGGTAAAATAATTCGGTTATAATCGAGGGGTCTATGTAAGGGGGATACGTTATATTTTATTTGGTTTAAAAATAATGGAGGAGGGTAAAATTCGCACATTGTTCTAAAATAAAATTAGGAAAATTTTCCAATATTTGTGATACAATACGCGATGCATCTGTTGAAATAACGCTATAGAAGAATTCCTAGTTAACACTAAACTTGCCACGGTAAATCACCCAGGGAACGGAAGAGAACAAGAATCTTAGAAAAATTGGAACAAGAAGAGACATTGGAAAATCGATTACTCCAATATTGCAAGAAAATCGCAAAGACGAGTGACTAAGTCGATAATATTTAACGCGCGAGATTTAAAACGAAATTTTAAAAAATGGTTTAAGCTATGATAAGTATTAACGATCATAACGACGAATAAAAAAGAATTAGGGTTATAAAAACATGGAATAACGAGTGACATTGGAAAAATAATTATCCGAATATTGCAAGAAAAATTGAAAAGTCAAGTGACTGAGGCGATTACATTTAACGCGCGAAATTTAAAATGAAATTTAAAAAAATGTCGAATTAACCTATAATATATCTACCTATATTAAACGTAACAACCAATAAAAAAGAATTAGAATCCAAAAATAAATGGAATAACGAGAGACATTGGAAAAATAATTACCCGAATATTGCGAGAAAAATCGCAAAGACGAGTGACTGAGCCGATAATATTTAACGCGCGAAATTTAAAATGAAATTTTAAAAAATATCAATTTAACCTGTGATTTATCTACCTATGTTAAACGTAACGACGATTTAAAAAGAATTAGGATTATAAAAACATGGAATAACGAGTGACATTGGAAAAATAATTACCCGAATATTGCGAGAAAAATCGCAAAGACGAGTGACTGAGCCGATAACACTTAAGGCGCGAAATTTAAAATGAAATTTTAAAAAATGTCGAATTAACCTATAATATATCTACCTATATTAAACGTAACATCCTATAAAAAAGAATTAGAATCCAAAAATAAATGGAATAACGAGAGACATTGGAAAAATAATTACCCGAATATTGCAAGAAAAATCGCAAAGTCGAGTGACTGAGGCGATTACATTTAACGCGCGAAATTTAAAATGAAATCTTAAAAAACATCAATTTAACCTATGATTTATCTACCTATGTTAAACGTAACGACGATTTAAAAAGAATTAGGATTATAAAAACATGAAATAACGAGTGACATTGAAAAAATAATTGCCCGAATATTGCGAGAAAAATCACAAAGTGGAATGACTGAGCCGATAACACTTAAGGCGCGAAATTTAAAATAAAATCTTAAAGAACGTGGATTTAGATTATATTATCTACCTATTAGTAGATACTATCTGATACTATCTATTGAAACGTAGAAATTTCGGGTGATGGCGGATTGGAGCTAGGGGGTAGACGTAGCAAAGAGGCCCAGATGGATTAGAGAGAGGTCTATGCTCCTCTGTTCTCAACGTTACAAACGTTTCACAGAAGCGCGAGACGTTTCATACACGCTGTTCTCATCGTAATCATAATAATTACCAGCGCTATCTTTAATGCCCTCGAAGAGGATAATGGTAGCACGGCTATTACGACCGCTCGTATAAAGCGCGATCTTGATATCCCCACTCGCTTTTCTTCCTTTTCTCTTACTTCCACGGGGATGGCTAAGGTTTACAAGCCGGCGCCGTTCTTCCGAATAAAATATTTAACGAGATTATTTTCCAAACGGCTAAAGATGCCGGAGCGTAATGGCGGCCGGGATTTTCGTAATTGGCTGGCCGTCTCCCGTGCTCCGAGGGGGCTCGAGGCTGGTACCCCGATGATTTTTCGTCGCGTCCTCGGGACTGGCTCCAAACCGTAGATCGATCCGCTTCCACTCGTTTCCGTGTCGGGAGCAACGGCATAAAATGCGCGGGGGCCAAGTGCAGCGAGCCGCTACTCGTAAATCAACGAAACGGAAGAGGCGTTGTTTGCCTTCGCGAGGGTTATTATTTATCGATTCTCGACCGATCGACTTTCCACAGCACCGTCGCAAAAACCGACGCGACTGGTTCACGAGCACGCTTCGTTAACCCTGCTCCTCTCCGACCTTCTGCTTCGTTTTTCTCGCTACTGGAGGAACGTTTGCTGGATCCCGAGCTTATCGCCAACCCCCCAACGCACTTTCTCTCTGTCTCCAACGACGACGAGGACGCTTTCGGTATATACCCCCTTGGTCGTCGAAAACTACGGTAATTACGGTATATACACTCTAGATCGTCGGAAACTACGTTAACTATAGTATATACCCTTTGAATCGCCGAAAACTACGTTAACTATAGTATATACCCTCTGAATCGACGAAAACTACGTTAATTGCGGTATATACCCTCTAAATCGTCGAAAACTACGTTAACTATAGTATATACCCCCTAGATTATTGAAAACTACGTTGACTATAGTATATACCCCCTAGATTATTGAAAACTACGTTGACTATAGTATATACCCTCCGAATCGACGAAAACTCCGTTAATTACGGTATATATCTCCTCGATCGTCGAAAACTATGTTAACTTTACTATATACGCTCTAGATTATCGAAAACTACGTTAACTATAGCATATACCCTTTGAATCGTCGAAAACTACGTTAACTATAGCATATACCCTTTGAATCGCCGAAAACTACGTTAACTATAGTATATACCCTCTGAATCGACGAAAACTACGTTAATTGCGGTATAAACCCTCTAAATCGTCGAAAACTACGTTAATTATAGTATATACCCCCTAGATTATTGAAAACTACGTTGACTATAGTATATACCCTCCGAATCGACAAAAACTCCGTTAATTACGGTATATACCCTCTAGATCGTCAAAAACTACGTTAACTATAGTATATACCCTCTGAATCGACAAAAACTCCGTTAACTACGGTATATATCTCCTCGATCGTCAAAAACTACGTTAACTATAGTATATACCCTCTGAATCGACGAAAACTCCGTTAATTACGGTATATATCTCCTCGATCGTCGAAAACTATGTTGACTATAATATATACGCTCTAGATTATCGAAAACTACGTCAACTATAGTATATACCCTTTGAATCGTCGAAAACTACGTCAACTATAGTATATACCCTCTGAATCGACGAAAACTAAGTTAATTGCGGTATATACCCTCTAAATCGTCGAAAACCACGTTAACTATAGTATATACCCTCTGAATCGACGAAAACTCCATTAATTACGGTATATACCTCCTCGTTCGCCGAAAACTCTGTTAATTACGGTATACACCCTCTAGATTGTCGAAAAGTAAGTTAACTACGGTATATACCCTTCTGATCGTTGAAAACTTCATTAACCCTTTGACTGTCATCCCGAAATCACATATTTCGCTCAGGACGCCATTTATTATGCAAACCATATAAGTGTTCCGGTTACCAATGACCACCATGGCGTCACAAAGGGAAACCATGACCGGTCATATATGACCAACGTGGCTGTCCAAGTGTTAATTACTGTATATACCCTCTGGATGGTCGAAGACTACGTTAATTATGGTCTACACCCTCTCGATTGTCGAAAACTACGTTAGCCCTTTCGCTACGACAGGTCTCGTCGCGGTGTCCCCCCTGTAGAAGGAAGCTCCGTGCCAAAGGTGCAAGCATTACACGCGCGCAATCTTTAGCACTCGGGGCTAAGTCTTTTGAAAAAAAAAAAAATAAGAAAAGAAAAAAGAAAATGTCGACCATTGCAATAACACTTGTAATTCTTTGCGAAGAGAGCTAGGCGAAAGAATAGCACTTGTCTTAATTTTTATGGCCAGTGAACTATAGTCACCCATTATGTATATGTGCCGCCTATAGTCACCTCTAATAACGAAAGGGTTAATTACGTTTTGCAAAGGATGCAATAGGACCGCGACGTTGATAAAATATCTAGAAGCGAATCGCGACGTAAAATAATAGAAATTCGAAAAACAGTCGTGTTGGTCGGATGGACTGGGTCAGCTGTCTTTGATAAACCATTCCTAGAAGCGCATCGACTCCGTCTTGACCTCGACAACCAGCCACGGACGCATTATTTAAGGCTGCACCCGTTTCCGTTTCGCTCGAGACGCACCCTTATAAAAGCTTTTACGACCGGAAGTGGACCCCGTGGTCGCGGGGGCGCAGCGGACAGGTATACGGGTGTACGCGTGCGAAAACGAGAGACCGGGTATCTAATTATGTAGACGAGTCGACTGCATTGTCAACCACCTTCGAATCTTCTCTCCTCCGTTGGCTACGCTTTCAGAGCCAAGTTTCGACGAGATTGCGATCTCTCGGAGAAGACGTGTGTGTCCCGACGCGGAACGCGGTGATCCTCCGGAGTGGCGCTGCCGTCGCAACCCGGAAGGTGCGTCACGGGTGTGTACGTATCAATCACGTTCGCGTTTCGTAAATCCGAGCTACTCGATGACGAAAATGGCGAATTCGTAGTGTCCTGATGCAGAAATCGGTGATCTTCCGGAGTGGCGCTGCTGTCGCAACCTGGAAAATGGCGTCACGGGTGTGTACGTATCAATCGCGTTCGCGTTTCGTAAATCCGAGCTACTCGTCGACGAAAATGGCGAATTCGCAGCGTTCTAACGCAGAAATCGGTGGTCTTTCGGAGTGGCGCTGCTGTCGCAACCCGGAAAATGGCGTCACGGGTGTGTACGTATCAATCGCGTTCGCGTTTCGTAAACCCGAGCTACTCGATGACGAAAATGGCGAATTTACAGCTTCCTGACGCAGAAATCGGTGGTCTTTCGGAGTGGCGCTGCTGTCGCAACCCGGAAAATGGCGTCACGGGTGTGTACGTATCAATCGTGTGTGCGTTTCGTAAACCCGAGCTACTCGATGACGAGAATGGCGGATTTGCGGTGTCCCGACACGGAAATCGGTGATCCTCCGAAACGGCGCTGCCGTCGCAACCCGGAAGGTGGCGTCACGGGCGTGTACGTATCAATCGCGCGAATGTCCCTGGTCGGGCGCGATCGATGAATCGATCCGGGTGATAAATCGATGGACCGGTGCGTGGCACGGCGACTGAACGATGCGACGATGGGATGCTAACGATAGTTAATCGTTTGGACGATAAAAGCGCAACCGTATCGCGTGGTCGATGCGGAGGGATCCCGGAGGACGTGGCGCTAGCAGCGGCGCGTACATCGATCATCTAAGCGGGTTGCGTCCCTCCTCTGCAGCTCGCAGGGACGAAAGTAACCCGATCAACGTCGGCTGTATCAGGAATTATTATTCACCGGCCGTCAGTCGATGAGAAGGAGAGGGCGGGGCCGCGAAGCATGCATCATCGAGAGCAAATTCCGTTCGCCTCTCTTTATTTTACGGTAGTGAAGGATAGGGGAAAGATAGGTGGGAGAAGGAAGGAAGGCGAGAGCGAAGGCGCAAGAGGGAGAGGAAGGCAGAGCGGTTCTACCCGATCTTCACGTGGCTGCCGTCAGTCCGCTTAACTGTAGATCAATCAATATACGCTGGTTGAACCCTCGGACTCTGTTTTCTTCTCCGTTGCTCCCCGGCCTCGCTCGCTCCGTTCCTCTTTCTCCGACCTTTTACCCCGTCCTCTCCCTCCGGCTGCCCCTAACGAGCTCATCGCTCGTGTAGCCAAAGAAAAAACACGAGAAAGTGGTACAAAATGGCCCTTGAGAAATGCCGTCCGTCCATCCGTTCGTTTGTCCAGTCGTTCGTTTCAACGCTGTTGCAAGGGTGGATGAGATCGAGCTAGGGCGTTGCCATGAACACGGGATGGAATGTATGAATAAGCGGGCCGTGATACCGGCCATTTCGGAGAACAAACGCGTCCCTCCTTTCGCGATTTCTTCCTCCTCTACTCGCGATATCCAAGCGTAGATTGAACACGCGGATCGCGTTAGACGTCGAACGTGCAAAATCTCTAACTAGCGCAAAGTCTCGCGGACAACTAAGTACATGCTCCGATAGCCGATATTCCGACTCGATTTCGTATACTTTACCAACGTTGTATCACTAGGTACCTATAAGCGTCCTTGAGAAGCCGAGATAACACGATGCACCGGAAGCGGCTGCAAACGATTCCATCTTGATCATCGACGACTCTCCATCTGATCTCAACATCTCGCTCGGACGTCGATAGAACTCTATCTGGACAAAAAAATCGCGGTATTATTTCAATTGCCATCACCCATGTATCAACGCGAGTTCAAGGAAGCGCATTAATTACCGATCGTGACGCAACGATCGCGGAGATGAGCGCGGATCGAGCGGATCACGCGAGAAATTAATTTATCGGTCGATCGATGTTAGACTTGAAACTCTGATCAAAGACGCGAGAACATCGCGGAAAGTCTCGGATCTCGTACTCATGGCGTCCCGTAAATTCACCATTGCCGCGCGCCCTTTCATCCCCACGGAGACGTGTCCCGTTCCGCTCTCCATTGGCCGACACGTTGGATCAGCATCCGGAGAGAACTAGCCAGGATAAACGGCTGGTCCGGGCGGGAAATTAATTATTCACCCCTGGTGCGAAGCAGCCCGCGTTTCGTTTCAATGAAATTTATCGTCCCGACAGATCTACGAGCCGGACGAGGATGGGAAACGCGTTTAAGGGATTATCAGCGCGTGCGCGCGCTAACAGCGACAACATCGGCTTAAATATCGGGTGGGTTCATAAATTCGCGCGTCGGAAGCGCGTGTTACCTCGACGATGATCCAAGGTAACATTCGACTCGTGTAATAGTCTCTGCTTCTATTAAGCGATCGTTCGCTTCGGCCTCGCTCGCTCTCTCTCCCTCTCTCGCTCTCTCCCTTCGTATCCTCGGTGCGCGCGTCTCTCGTCTCGAGCCGAGACGCGTGCTACGTAATTTCTAAAAGCGGAAATCGCTGGACCGTCACGTTTCGCGCGGTTTATCGTGGACCGGTGACACTCGCGCAGCTGTCGCCAGGCTGAAAGAGATAAAGGAGCGCGGAGATTGTTCGAAACGGTTTGAGCGATCGGGAAGGAGGTAGGAGCGGATAGAGTCTTGAAAACGGCAATTACTTGCAATAATTGTTCACCCGAGTTGATGAGTAGCCGTGGAAAAGAAAGGGTAATGGAAACGGTGCTTAAGAGTACAAAGGAGACGAGGGCAAAAAAAGGGTAAGAGGTGGAGCCGAGGGGTGGGGGAGGCTCGTATTATAAAAGCAATTAGAGGGCCTCGGATTAGATATAGCACATCGTACATAACAAATATGATAATACGGGCCGCTAGCCCGAAGGGAGTTTGGCTTTGGCTCGGTCGAGGGGGTTTCGGGTTATGAGGCAGGTTAAACGGAATCATTAATAATCGGAGCTAACTAATCTGCCTGTCGCTATGAGCACACTTGTTTCACTCCTGTTTTTATTAGCCCGGCCCGAATAACATTTTATTCGTCGTGGAGCGAAGGGAGTGGGCACGACGTCCACGACGAGCCGAGGATTTCACCCTCGATACCGCGAGTGATCCCTGTCCCGTTTCCCCGAAACCAACAGCTCTCCACGCAAACGTGTTCACCGTTGGTTGTTTCGTTCTTTCAGCTCTACGAGATCAACGACGATCCGAAGAGGAAGGAGTTCCTGGACGACCTGTTCAGTTACATGCAGAAACGAGGTGAGTCCTTTATCATCAACCGAGCAAACACAGTCGGCACGCGAGTCCTCGAACGTTGACGCGGCAATTGGACGAAGCTTAAAGGATAAACGAGAAAAGTTATCGCGGGTCGAGGCAAACACGCGAAATGGCGCCGCGTGCATCGAATCGTGCCCCACCTCCGGCGGATCCGCGTCGCGGTTCATTATCGCGGCGATCTGCGGATCGTTCGCGGGAATTAATTTCGCAAATATTGATCGTTCCGATCGAGGTCCAAGGACGATCACTCGTCGCATCGGGAAGAAGTTCGCGCGAGCTCGACTTTTCGTCCGCGCGGACTCGGCATTTGTCTCCATCCCAGAGGCGAAGACGTATTGCGATCTCTTGGCAAGCGGTCGCGTTCCGCGCAGGCCTGCGATCTTGTCATAATCCCGCGTGCACGTCCAACGCGGACGCCTTTGGATCCCGAAACGAATCTCCGGATTTAACCTTGGACCACCTACGCTCCCAACATCGCCCGTTTCTTCCGTCGTCCTTCCCTCTTTGTCCGCCATTTTCTTCTTATTCCGCCTTCTTTCTCGTTTTCCATTCGTCCGAGGCTTATCCTCGGGGTCTGCGTGGAGGGATCGAACGGACGGGGGAAATTAATCGCGGACGTTCGCGAGTCGAGGCGATATCTCGCTTCGGGTATATTTAACCTACGCACCTGTCGACCACGCATTGTCGCGCGACGTTATTCGCATGGTCGCGCGACGTTATTCGCATGGTCGCGCGAACTTCGGAAACGGTGCCAAGGTATTTAGAATTCGGTGAACATTCCGGAGTCGAAGCGGGCAGCCGTGGAACTCGCCGCGCGGGCCCCCCTTTCGGCGCAACGAACCCTCTCGGGTTATTATCTTCCACCGTCGTACTCGTTCGCGCCGTGTTTCTTCCTCGGCTGGCGGCGTCGGAGACGATTCTTTAACGACGTCTCACCCTGTCGTATTAAACAGCGGGTTAAGTAGCGATAAAGTCAGGTACGAACTATTAGGCAAGCGCCGGGACGAAAGGCGCGATAGGGCGTCGCGTCGCGAGGCGAAAATTCCGAGGATCGAAAGAATAAGCGACGATGGGGTGGGTGAGTTTCGTCGTTGCGAAAATTACGAGGCATTATTCACGCTGTGTACGCGGACAGCGGTTAAAGAAACCACGCACACGTGCGACCCGCATCTCGTTTCCTGCACACGTGGATTCTCGACGGGCATCGAGGCCTAGTCCGAGCCCATCGTAAACGTCCACGTGGTTAAAAGGTTCGATAATACGTTGCATCTGCCGACGTCACACGGTATGGAATTATCGTGGATTCCAAGCTGGTCGAAACTGGGAAACCTCCTCGCGGTCTTTGTCCCCCTCGCGGACTTCGTGCGAATTTAACCGTTTGAATCCCAGAGGCTTTTAAAGGAACACGCTCGAAAAAGCCCGAACAGCGCGATAGCGCTTGTCTTAATCGAGTGCGAAGAAGACCAAACGGCGCCATAACGCTTGTTTCATTTTATGTCGGAAAATCCCAATCCCATTGTTAGTGCTATGTGACACGTGCATCGGCGAAGTCGGGCGTGCCATTTCGACAGTCAGTGATAGCACCGTCAGTTGTCCATTGCGCTCGAAATGTACTGGGATTTTTCGACACAAAATGTCGATGACGCGCTGCTTGGGACTCAAACTTTGGAACTTAAACTACAACATCGGGTTAACACTCGATGGCACCTTTCGCGATCTAAATTGACGTACTGGTACCATTTTAGCCAATCTTCCGTTAACCCATTTGCATCGTGGCTCTGCTTAAGGTGCCATGTTCGGGCATCAGCGGCATTCAACTAATAACTGGTCCCTATCACCTTGCACGTATCGGCACTTATTCGTGATGGTAGTCAAAAGGATTTTCATGACAAAAGTAAAATTTGTTAAGAATACAATGAACCGATGTACCCCTCGCAAAAGGGATGAAAGGTGATCTGTGGCATATGAAGAATATTCAGCAACTGGTAATGGAAACAAGTCGACTCGCGGATTATTCCGCGTTTGGATGCAAATGGGTTAATATCGACTTCTTCGACATCGGAATCGATGGAGAGTGGTTTGAAAAATTTCTTTCCGCTGTCGGATTCGCGAATACGAGAAAATAAGCGCGGCGACAAGATCGTTGGAATAGGGTGTGATGGGCAGAACCGGAAACAGGGCCCTCTAATTACGAACCGTGGCCGCGTAGCGTGGAGCATGATCGATTTGCAGGGTTCCGAAGGCGACGCTATTATGGTGGCTATCTCCGTGAAATAATTAGAACAGATCGGGTGAGTATCGTTCCATCGGTCATTGGAAGTCGATTAAACTGGTTCCTCGGTGCTGTTGGCTCGCGACGAGTGGGGGCAAGGAGAGCTCGCGATTAAACGCACGGTGCGCGAGAGGTCGGAAGAAATACGAGGGAGAGGGCAGGGTCGATCGTATTTCAGAAATTATATATCACACGGACAGAAGTGTGTATCGTTGCTAGTATAAATTTCCAATCAGCGCCGATTGATAGTCCGATGATGCGATCTTTACGAGGTCGATTAAAATCGCGGACCGAAAAAAGGACGACGAGGGGACGGGGGAGGGGGGGGGGCAGAAAGGAGAGAAAAAGGGGTACGACTAGCAGCGAAGAAGGGAATATAAAGGAGCGTATCGGGGGGAAGAAGCTGGAACGAAAAGCCGGGGAAGCGCCCCCCGCGGGGCACGTTATTGTGCCGACGCGAACAATGATTCGACGCTAACGCGATTCATAACACCTCGACCACGTCCGTAGATATAAAAGACCATTCATCACATCCCGGTACATTAGTCCAGCCATCGACGATCCGTGTTTGTTATCATCTCACCCTACGGAGGCTCGTAACACGTCTCGCGAATCTTTGGAAATCCTCGCGAATCCTTGCAAATCCTCACGAATAATTGGGAATACTCGCGAATTCTCACGAATCCTCACAAATCTTTGGAAATCGTCGCGAATCCTTGCGAATCCTCGAAAATCCTCGGGAATCCTCACGTATCCTCATAAATCCTTAGGAATCCTCGAGAATCCTTGAGAATCTTTGATAATTCTCGCGAATTCTCACGAATCCTCACAAATCTTTGGGAATCCTCGCGAATCCTTGAGAATCCTCGCGTACCCTCATAAATCCTTGCGAATCCTCGCGAATCCTCACGAATCCTTGGAAATCCTCGCGAATCCTTGAGAATCCTTGAGAATTCTCGCGTATCATCATAAATCCTTACGAATCCTCGCGAATCCTCACGAATCCTTGGAAATCCTCGCGAATCCTCGTGAATCCGTCGATTGGACAGAAGAAGAACGCGAACGTCTATCGAGTGAAAGTCGTGGAAATTACATTGTACGTCGATTTCTCTAACGGAGAACGCCTGGAGGAAGAAGAGGCACGAGAGATCGAAGCCGGGGTCTTTCTCCGCTGGCAATAACGACAGGATTATCTTAATTAACGGTCGTAAAGTTAATCATCGATAGAGAGTTTTAGCCCGGCAGCTTTATCGGCGGGGCCGCGAAAGGACACCGAGCTACCATTCCGCGGCTACTTATCTCCGTACGACCTCTAAATTCGGCGCGGTAATAGATATTACGAGGTCGTTTCGCAACAGAGTGTTCGGTTCGTTCGTATATCAAACGCGCCGACGAGCCGAAGCGGAACGCACAAATTCGCATAAGCGGAACATAATTGGCAACGATAAGTCCGGCCCGCGGGACGATATCCGTGGAACCGGTTCGTCCCGACCAACGACACCTTCGCGCTCCAGAGATCCATCCGGGGAACGAGTCGCGTCCTACTCTCACCCCTCGTCCGGCACCCTCTCGCGGTGGCGTCCGATTTATCGGCGATTCCGTTGGCGATTCATCGCCGATTTATCGAGGATTTATCGACGCTCGCTGTCGGTCGGAGTCACATTGTTTCCCAACATGGTCGAAATCGATCGGCCCGAGCGAGACGCGGAGCGTAAGAGGAACTGTGACGGTGGTGCGGAGTCTATCGCGAGGGAAGGTTCTTTATTTATCGCGCGTATTGCTAGCACCTCTCCGGGGCCGACCGTTATAAATCTCAAGCCATTTAATATGCAAATCCCGGCACCTCCGACAGCCCGAGGACTCCTCTCGGCTGCTTTTTTTTCATCGCGAACGAGTTTCAATCGCCGATGTAATTCATACTGCGGCGGACGACCGCGCGAGAGCAATGCCATTCTCTGTCGAATACGTTATTATCTTACTCCTCTGGGCCCGTGCCCCGCTCCACCCCGCGTGGTCCCCTCCACGATCTTCCCGGGCCGGCCGGTTACGCGCCACACTCCCACGAGAGCTGCTGCTTAATGATATCCGCTCAATTTCATCGAACACCGATAAGCTTCCACCGATACCCTATCTCCTGCTTTCCTGCTACCTTTTCTATCGCCACCTCTTCGACGTCGCCTATTTAATTACCCGTTTAATTCGTCCCTCCTTCTATTTTTCCTTCGTTCCTTTCTTCCATCCTTCCGTTTTTCCTTCATTCCTTTCTTCCATCCTTCCGTTTTTCCTTCATTCCTTCATTCCTTCTTTCCTTCCTTCATTCCTTCCTTCATTCCTTCTTTTCCGTGGTGTAATCGTGCTGGTTTCCGGGACTGGACGTGGATTCTGGTCCTTTCTTCCATCCTTCCGTTTTTCTTTCTTTCCTTCCTTTCTTCCTTCCTTTCTTCCATCCTTCCGTTTTTCCTTCCTTCTGTTCTTCCTTCCTTCCGTTCTTCCTTCCTTCCTCTGGGGAAATCGCCCTAGTTTCCGGGACTGGACGTGGATTCTGGTGGATTTCGATAACAGTGTATTCTTCGTTTCTGGTGCATTTCGATAACGGTGCGTTGCTCGTTTGGAGATGATTGCGACCGGAAGGCTGGTCGGTACGAGGCGCGAAACGAAGTACCGCCGGTAATACCCGAGGGGGGCAGGGGCGTGCAACTCGGTTGCAGAAGTGCATTGCACCGTGCAGGGTCGCGCGTCGCGTTACGACCGCCTGGAGAAAAATACGTTTTTACGCGGCGCGGGTAACGCATTAGCGCTATGGAACACGTGTTCGGCACGAACACTTTTCGCTACACACTTGTGAACGGGCACGGCGTGCGTGCCGTCTGCGTACACAACGCGCCTCACATAGGTCGCACGTTCGCTCTTTTCACCGGCCGATACTTTGTACCCGTTCGCGGATTATCGCGTCCCGGGAACAAATAAGAAAAAGCAACGGCCGTTTCCCTTTTCTCTCGTACACGTCCCTATGTATAGAACCGTCTGCTTCAATGCCGCCTGTTCTCGCACGCGGATCGGAGATGGAATTCGGTTAGCCTTGTTCCCGTCTTTCGTTGTTTCGCGGATGCGCGGTGGTGGGTCGCCGGGCACGAGTGCCACCCTTGGTTTACGACTCGATAACGATCGCTGCGCTTTTACGATTGGGGTCTCGCCATTGTTATTAGCGAGAATTTATTAATATTCGAACGTAATTAGTTTCGGGATGAATGGGGATGACACTCGGGGGAGGTTAGGTCCTTGGATAGTTTGATTTTTGTCATATTATATGTATGACAAATTTCTCCCGCACGGGTTTTATGGGGTTTTAAATTGCGAAGGGTGTAAATCTCAGGATTGTTATTTTCGGGTACCGATATTAGCCAAGAATGTATTAATTTTATAACATAATTGACATTATGTCGAGTGGGACCAGTAGTCGGGAGAGGTTAGGTCCCTAGATACTTTGATTTCTATTATAGACATATACGATATATTTCTGTGATACGGATTTTATGGTTTTCTACATTCTGAAGGCATAAATATCGGGATTATTATTTTCAGATTCCGATATTAGCTGAGAATATATTAATTTTATAACATAACTGACATTATATCGAGCAGGACCAATAGTGGGGAGAGGTTAAGTCCCTAGATACTTTAAATTCTATTATATACATATATGATAAATTTCTATGATACGGATTTTATGGTTTTCTAAATTCTGAAGGTATAAATATCGGGGTTATTATTTTCGGGTACCGATATTAGCCAAAAATGTATTAATTTTACTAGATAATTGACATTATTTCGATCAGGGCCAGTTGGAAGAGGTTAGGTCCGTGGTTATTTTGATTTCTATTATATACATGTATCACAAATTTCTGTGACACGGATTTTATATTTTTTTAAATTCTGAGGGGTATAAATATCGCTATAATTATTTTCACATTTCGATATTAGCCGAGAATATATTAATTTTATAACATAATTGACATTATATCGAGCAGGACCAATAGTCGGGAGAGGTTAGGTCCCTAAATACTTTAATTTCTATTATGTACACATATGATAAATTTCTGTGATACGGATTTTATGGTTTTCTACATTCTGAAGGCATAAATATCGGGATCATTATTTTCAGATTCCGATATTAGCTGAGAATATATTAATTTTATAACATAATTGACATTATATCGAGCAGGACCAATAGTCGGGAGAGGTTAGGTCCCTAGATACTTTAATTTCTATTATATACATATATGATAAATTTCTGCGATACGGATTTTATGGTTTTCTAAATTCTGAAGGTATAAATATCGGGATTGTTATTTTCGGGTACCGATATTATCCAAAAATGTGTTAATTTTATAACATAATTGACATTATATCGGACAGGGCCAGTAGTCGGAAGAGGTTAGGTTCCTGGATACTTTGATTTCTATTTTATAGATACACGACAAATTTCTGTGGTACAGGTTTTATAGTTTTCTATATTGTGAAGAGTACAAGTCTCAGGATTATTATCTTCAGGTCCCGATATTAGCCAAAAATGTGTTAATTTTACGATATAATTGGTATTATATCGAACAGGGCTAGTAGTTAAAAGTGCCTTAGCTTCATAGATACTTCTTTTCCTATATGCAACGATTTTCCACGAATAACTTTACGACTTTTCAATTTCTAAATACTCAAATTCCATAAATCCATACCGATCGAAAGTTCAACAAATTGTCTAGCAGATACACGTAAAATCATCTGTCGATTAACGACGTACAAATGATTACTGTCCTTTTATACAGTGTATACATAAGTCCTACGGTTATGATGCTCTTTGTAAACTATTTGTCATGCTATCTGTCAAAATCGTGTCTAATGACATCCAAAGCTCAATGAAACTTCTTTTCATTTGCAAACCATCGTTATCGACAAAAAGTTCCTGTACTCTGCCATCAATATCGAATGTTTTCCAAACATCTCAGTCGGTTATTGACGTTATTGAGGATTTTATAACACACCGGACTAAGTTAAAAAACAAGATGGCGTACTCGCCGTCTCGCTGAATACTCGTCTCGCGATTAAGCTTAACTCCAAAAAAGCGAAAATTCAATACTATTCACACCGATAAGGTGTTTCCAAGTTCGAATCACGGAAGAACGCTGGATAAAATCGCAAGATCGGAGGGGTGCGAACACTCCCGCAAGGCACTGCGCAACAACTCGAAGAGCGCACAGGGGTAATAAAGTATTCTCCCGCAAGCCGTACCGTAACCAGCTCGACCTTGTTTCCAATTTAACACCCACTTTTGCGTTCGATCGATTCGTACTTCGCAACACCTGTGCACAGCGAAGAAATCGTTCGTTCGATCGGCAAAAACTGCGAGTCTAAACCCCGGCAATTTCCCAAACGGTAATCAGCTTACATTCTTACAGAAACATCATCCAAACCCCATTGCAGGATCCCGTGATCCAGGGTAGTTAGCTTTTCCCGTTGTTCGGCAACTACCTCGACTAGGGTATCGGCTTCATACGTTAACGAACCACTCGCCCCGTTGCATTACCATTGCTGCTTCGCGTCGACGTGATTCTTTTCTCCTCTCCCCTAGCCTTTTTTCGCCTTTTTCTTATTATTCGGTATTTGGTGCCGGGAGCACGTTCGTTAGCCGTTACTCGATAACTGCGCGTCGTCACGGCACACTGCGACTAGCTCCGACGTTGACTTCACCTCGCAGCAACGCGAGCCGATCGGTTTCGCGTGGTAGAAAATAGGCTGGTTCTCGCAACGCGCTGCAACACCCTCGACCCCCGGTTCGGACACCCACGAGGGGTCCTCCGGGTGTCTGAACTGGCGAACGCCGGCCGGATGGAGAACGGGGGTGGCCGCCGCGACAACGCAGGCCGGAGGAACGGCGATCAAGGTTTCGTGGTCGCGTTAATGCCTCCGAGCGGGAATTAAAGGCTGAACGAAACGGCCGACGAAACGGGGAACAGTCTCTCGGAGGCTTTATTACGTAATAAATATTAAAATTCATACGGGTTGCACCTCTACCGAGAATCGATCTTCGACCGGTCCAAAGGGACGGCTATAAAAGTCGGGAGGAGAGAGACGCGCTCCTCTGTGCCGAAAGGCAGCTCCTCTCTCGTACGACGCTATTTTACTTTTATTCGAGCAGATCCATTCTCGGACGGTTTACGATCCGTGCTGCCATGGTGCGGTCTCTCGCGCGTCTTTGTGAGACGCGAGACAGCCTTGCGAGCAGGACTCCTCCTCGTCTCTCGGTCCCTCGTCCTCCTCTTCCAATCCGCTCGATTAATTACCAATTTTCCGCAAACCCCCTCTCGGATACCCTGTTCCAACCTCGCTGCTTCGAAACTGACCGTGGAGCATGTCCAACAGCTCTAGCTTCTAAACAGGAACTTGGAAGAAGGAGCGAAGGTGCGAGTACTGTGCAGAACTACCTGTTCCGAGGAGGACAAAACGTTTGACGAAATGCAAAGTTTGCATCGAGTTGGAAAATAGTCCGAGGAATGTGGAAAAATTGGGAATTTCAAAATGGCGCGAATTTCAACATTTAGTCGCCATAATTCGCCTCGGCGCTCCCTCGTCCCGATTAATCGGGACTTTCCGCAGACCTCGATGCGTCGTAAATACGTCGACATGGCGCGTGTTTCGCGAACAAGCATAGTTCCAGGAATAGAACGCTCTCGCGATTCGTCGATTCGATAATTGAAATCGCAAACATAGCGGATCGGTGGAGGTCGAGGATCGGCAGCGTCGAGACACCGCGAGTATTTAGACGGATGAGACGGGATCCGGGGGAGCCACTGGACGAGGAGGATTTTTGGGAAGAAATCGATGCCATAGTAATGGGAAAGGGAAGAAACGGTCTGTACCCATCGATCGGTCTCCTTCCCTCCGGGACACCTCGGTTTCTACCTTTATTTGTATCTCCGCGAGCCGCTCCAATGTCGTTTTATCGCGTTTACGACCTTGTCGAGCAAATGTACGAGCCGAGCGTGGACGTTCGACGACGACAGACAGAGTCAATTCAGCTTGTCCATAAACACCCATCCACGTTTACCTCCATAAAACGAAATAAAGTCCTAGCGCGCGCATCGTCGAGAGTCCCGACGATGGGCGGACTCTCCCCGTTCCCGCGAGTGATGGATTTCCTCTTTGACGGATCGCTCGTAAACCTCCTCTAAATGTTTTCTCGGAAACGGCAGAGAGAGAGCCAATGCGGATTTCCAAGCAGCACGCGGCCTCTCTCTTTCTCTCTCTCTGCTAGGACGTGTTGCCTTCTCTGTCTTACCCTTTGCACCGGCTACCCTCGTCCTCGTTGGATCACGGATCAGGCTGCTTAGGGCCACCCGCTGTTTTTAGTGGGTCTTAAATCGGGATTATGTCGGGATTACAGGATCCTGCGTACGCTGTCCTCTCTTCTGGTAGCGGGCAAAGGATTGCACCGAGCCTACGGCGAAAATCATCCTCTCCACCTTCAACGTGTTCGTCCTTCTCTTCCTTGGAGAACAGTCTTCGCGAGATTTTTCCTTTTTTCCTCTGCCGATATCTTTTTTGTCGCGACCAACGATGGACGATTCTGACCGCAGTACCTAGAACGATGATCACCATGGTCGTGGTCGTGGTCGTGGTTGTCGTTCTCCTCGTTTTCGATAGAGTAATTTAGAACACGGGTCGTGTTCGCTTTGCGTCCGCTTCATCGGTTCCGTGTTACATGGAACTGGTAACGAAGATTCGTGGTCCCGAAGGGGTTGATGGCACGGCTGGGTCGAGTCACGAGTGTCGTGCGTTCTCTGGGGTTATCTCCTTCGTCACGAGACGCGAAGGTGGACGGTTTCGGTCGGTACCAGGATCGTTTCGCGAAGAATTCGCAAATTGAAAAACCGCTAGCATAGTCTCGCCACCCTGTTAGAGCTCCCGTTCGTTTAATTGCTTCGCGCGGCCGACTGGTTCCTCGCATCGATCATTCTCCCTTTCACCCCCTCGCGCGACTCTCTCGCGCTCTCTCGCTCTCCCCTCGTCTCTCGTCGGTTCTACGCGCCGGTCGTTTGCAAATCAGAGAAACGCTGGCCGATCGTGCTCGCGTTTCCGAGAAGTTTCGTGATAAGTCGGCGATTAGTGGGTTCCGGAGAAGCGTGGTGGCTGGTCCGGAGCGGGCTACGAGGAAAAAGGGGTGGGCAATCATCGGCAATTATTCGGAATCCCGGGATATAACGACGTGCACCCGCTGATTGATGCCCGCGGGCGAGACCTGGCCACTGAAGGGGATCGCGTTTTCGTGCAGAAGCCCCGAAATTCCTTCGACATTAATTATTATAATGCGAATCCGATGAGATCTGACCGTGCCGCCGACATTCCGGGACCGGTAGCCCCTCTGCTCGCTATTCTTCTCGCGCCACGCAAGCCCGAACGCGGCAGATTCCCTAAATCGTGTCATTTTTCGGGAGATTACCGAGGAATCCGAGTAGCCGTGCCACGTTTCGTAACGAACGAGGCCCCGGATCTCGGTCTGTCGGGATAAGTACGCAATCACGCCGGGAAGCAAGGGCGAAACGCGAGGTGGTGGCTGCCTGGCGGAGGAGCAAAGTCAAATCGCGCGTGTGGCGTGAAATTTCGATGCGACCGAGAGCGGCTGCGAAGAGGAGAAGCGGAGAAGAGAAGCGGACAGCGTCGCGGCACACCTGTCCAATTAGTTCCGCGCTCGTGCTCGAATTCGACCTACATTTTCCAGCGGCGGACAAGTGACCGGGTAGCTTCCAGCATCCGAGAGGAAGCGGGAGAGGAATCTAGAGAGGAAGTAAGAGAGAGAGAGAGAGAGAGCCGGCACGGTTCTCCGGCACGTTCCAGTGCTATAGATAGCTCGCGCACGCGAGCCGAGCGAAAAGCATTTAGCAGGATGACGTTCGCACATTCTAGACGTCTCGACGCCGGCCGTTCTCGCCGATCATCCGTTACGTTCCCGTGACGTAATTGTCGAATTCTTGCTCCGACAGTCTGCCTCCGTTTCTCGGCTTCTCTCCCTTCCCTCTGTCTCTCCCTTTGCTCCGCTTCGCCTTCGTCCTCCGCGCCACCGCCGCGCTTAGACACGGACCGGGTGACAAGAATGATCGTTTGCAGCGGGACGATTGATTAATGGCGGGACGTCGGGTTTTTCGCGATCGAGCCGCCACTTTCGTCTCCCGATAGCGGCGCTCGCGTCGCAGCGACCACCGCGCCACCTACGCGACGCGACGCGGGAAAATATCGGAAGAAGCGGAGGACGAGCGAGAAAACGAAGAAGAAACGGCAAAGGGAGGAGAGAAAGAAGAAGAAGAAGAAGAAGAAGGGAGGAAGGTGGAAGAAATCGGAGAACGGGTTCCGCGTTCTGCAGCCTCGACGCTGACCAGGCGTGGGAAGTGAAATACGAGCGTTGTAGACGGCCAACGGCCATTTCCATCCTGCCGGTTTAGTATTGGCGGGCCACTAAGTCTGAACTAATTTGCTTATTAATATTTCACAACAGCGCCGATCGCTCTGGGGGTTCTTGATATATCGTCTCCCCCACCCGGACTACCGAACCCTCGTCCTCTGTCCTGCTCCCTTCGTTCCATGCCTCGCGTTCTCCACGCTCGAGCCTCGTTCCTCCGCTTCCCGTCTATTCCTTCCTCCCTTCCAATCGCGTTTGCCACCCTCGACGACGTCCGGACGAAGCCACGGAAACGTATATTCTCCAACTCGACCCTCGCCTAATCGGTCGTCCAAGAATCTTCCCGATTCGGCGATTAACACGCGTTAATTCTTCGCACCCGTCGACTCGCACCACGACCTACTCCACTGGCGCCACCCTCGCGGCTCGCGCGATACGGCTTCGCGAAACGCGTGCAACGACGTCCGCTGTTCTTCAGCCGAACAGAAGTAAACGTTCGATATCGCCTTGCCCTTGACTCTGAGACCGTAGGATGAGTCGACCCGTACCCGAGTCTCTCCTGCTTTACGATCCGTCATCGATCGATGGATCGTAAGGCAATCAGGCAAAGCCGCGCTTCGCTCGAGCATCGCGGCTGATCCGTCAAAGCTCTCCGGGTACGTCGTTTAACGAGCTTTCGTTCAAAGACGCACGAACGACCGGGTTACGTGTAGGCAAAAGGTTCTCGTCGGAGATAATTACCGCGCGACGAGCCGGCTCGCCGCGATTAACGTCGTTAAAGCTCACAGCCGTATCGGCGCGTTTACGACCCCTGACGAATCCGCGTCGCAATACGGCGGTGGCCGAGGAGGTGGCCGAGGAGGTGGCCGAGGAGGTAGACTAGGAGGAGGAGGTAGCGTGCGCGCATGGCCATGCGAGTCGGGAATATTTGGGTCGCGACGGTGGCCGTCGCAACGACGGACTTAAACCCTTATTCTGGCAGAATGACAAGCACGAATCGAAAGTTATTTCTGCGAGGCCGATATATAGGTTGATTTACGCCTGGCATCGGACAATAACGCGACCGGCTCGCAATATCGTGGCTCGCGTTGGTATTTTATAACCCTGTAAATAGCCGCGAAGACGACGCAGCTTCTCGGAAGCTTCGCGATTCCCGAGAACTCGATTCACGACCCGTTCCAATCGTCCATCGCTACGCGAGCTCGCGTTTTCCGCGTCTCCGTGGCACCCATCCATCGATCGAATTTCCCCGACACCGTCGTCCAACTCGCCGGCGAGAGAGAAGCCTGCCGGCTGCCATTTCGCTATTAAACGGAGGACAAAGTTGTAGTTTACGCTCGCGCTGGAATAAAGCTGTACGAGCAGTCGGCCATGCAGGGACAGAGTACCGGTTAACGTGCCATTTTACGTCACATCAAAGCTTCGCCACATTGTTGGCAAGTGCCTGGCAGTCCTCCCAGCCGTGAATCCTCCGCGGTCGCGATCGCGACCGAGACCACGCTACCAGTCATCTCCAAACAGAAGATCGAGACCCAAGACTGCTCGACGTCGTCGTCTTCTTCTTCGTCTTCGTCTTCGTCTTCGTCGTCGTCGTCGTCGTCGTCGTCGTCGTGTCCGCGGTCGTCGTGTTCTTTTTCTTCCTCCTTTTCGTCGTGTCTTCGTCTGTCCCTGCGAGACACGGAGGAACGAAACGAAGGCCGCGGTTGAATTCGCTCGAAACGAGGTCCACGCTCGGTGGAACGTATTCGAGGAACTCGTTAACTTTAATCGAAACGAAAACTTTGATAGGCGCTTGGCATCGTTCCCCCGACGTGGGCCTTAAAGTTCGTCGAACCAGTGACAAGTCGTTGAACACAATTCAATCCTCGATCGCAATTCCACCGTCATCGGGATCGATATTTCACCCGGATCCTCTCGTTTGCCTGACTTTACAACCCCGATCGCGGTCGTGACAGCGAGCTGGCATATCAAACGAACTCGTAAACTCTATCGGACGACTCGTAACGACGATGCTAGAAGGGTAGCTTTACTGCGATATTATTTGAAGATTTTATTATCGCGTGGCCAAGAAATGGCCGTAATATAGGTCGCGAGAGTCGGCCGTGCCATCGAGGCATGGGCCCACCCAGGTCGCCGCTGCTCTACGAGTTCCGTGGCCAGGGAACGGAGAAAGAAGACTTGGAAGAACGACTGGCAAAGAAACGACCGGACGAAGACGGACGAGGTGGAATTATTCCTTCGCGTGCCACGCCCTGACTACGATCGTGTTTTGTCTATCTCCTGTCCCGGCCTCTTGATCCACGTTGCCCGGAAACATCCTGCCTGTGCAGGCCTGGTCACGCGTTTTGTACGCGTAGAAGAAACAGCATTCGGTACAGATACTAATTTCGGTGACGGCCAGAACAACGCCAGTCCACAACTCGAACCTGATTTACGTAAAATTAGAGCTTTCCTCTGAAACTTGGACCCGGAACGTGGAATAATTCCGCGCGAAGAATAAGCTTCTCGATGCTTGGAAGATCTATCGGCTAGCTGTTCGCGTGCACGCGATGTCGAGCTCGTTTTGTTTCCATGGATTAGCAGTGGGGACCCGGACGAGAACGACCGTGCCACCCACGAATTATAAGCCACACCCGGGGTCGGCCCAGGGGGTTGCCACCGACGGAGATACAATTATTTGATCGGCGAGCAACAAGTGGCTCCGGGGTGGTTCGCGGGGATCTTCTATTCTAGTCGGGGAGATTTCGATGCCTCGATAGAGAGGCTCTTACCCACCGACAGCATCGCCCCACGGGTCGATAATCCTACTCGTGTTAGGCTCGCGTCGTATCGAGATCAGACGTAGACTAGAACCCTTGCTCCTGCTAAGACAATACGATCTAATCGAATTTCGTCTCTTCTGTTACAATGAATCCTGTGCCACGGATACCTCAAGAATTCCATTAACGATTAACTCTGACTTTGAGGACATTGACGACGACTATAGCTCGGCATAGAAATCACTGTAGCTGTAAAACCGTGTCCAAGTGAAATTCCTTCGCATAGAAATTCGATTTCGCGGTGTGAAGGTAGAAGAGGGCAAAGTGTGGTGTCAAGGGGGTTAATTTCTTGGGTTCTGCGGCGAGTTGGACAGAGTAGCGGCGATCGACGTGTAACGAGAGGAGGAGAGAAAGAGGAGAAAGAAGGGAGATAGGATATGCAGGGAGCAGCAAGAGGGTAAGGGAGAACGCGTGTCTGCACGACTGGCGTTTGGCGTGGCAGAGGCGAGACACGGCGCAACCCCTCGCTCGGCCTCGACGTTCCATCGCGACTCCCTTGACAGTTAACTTCGCTAAGACGGATCGTAAATTACGCCAATATTTCCGCGAAATCCTAACAAGATTATAAAGCAGATTGTAGCACTGTTCGTGGCGGCTGGCTGCCCCATTCCCTCTCCGGACCCTTCTTGATCTCCGTTCGCGGCCACGAAGGGCTGCGGGGAGCCGCGGGGGGAGGGGGGGGGGAGAGAATGGGTCGGTGCAAAGGAGGGCATACGCGAGGGAGGGAGGAGGACGAGAGAGAAAGAGAGAAAGAGAGAGAGTTCTATTTATAATGCGTTTGCGTCTTTGCAGGGGCCCCAGCCGGTGGAGGCAGTAAATGTCGCGTGTATTTCATATGAAACTCCACCCCCTCCCGGCTATTCTTCGCAATGCCAATCTCGGTCTTTCGTTCGTCTGATAATACCGACCGCTAACAAAGTTAACCCGCACGAACGGCCACGGTCTGTCGAGGTCTGCTTCCATCCTCGCCCGTCCTTCCACCGGTCCCTCTCTCGGTACACGCTCTCTCAAACACTCTCTGTCTCTCCTAACTCTTTATTCCGAGCTGTTTTTCCTCGCTCGACGACAATTAAGATCGGATGAGCCGCTTATTAACACCGCGCAATTGCATGAGAAAAGCGTCCGTTGGATTTTCGAAGACTTTGGGTAGGTTTCGACTTTCGTCGGATAGCGAGACCGCAAATTAGCTCGTAAAGCGCGTGTTGAAAGTAGCGTAGCAACTTCGGAAAGTTGCTCGGTCGGTTCTCCAGAGGCGGTCGAAATACGTCCAGGGCCTTTTTTAACGAAAAAAAATAAGTCCCCATGGGACCACGGTGTCGTGGATCCACGCGGAATTGCTCGTTAGCTCGATCGAACTCGCGCGATCCATAATCCCGCGTCCTTGTCGTGTGGAAATTTCGACGAGTATCGAGGAAGAACGGCAGTATCGATGAACGAAGGAAGGTACAAAGTACGAACGTATTTACATCGGTTTGGAATCGCGTGAATGATAGGACGGAAGAAAGAGAGAGACGAAGAGAGATCGATGTGGAAGCCAGTAAATGGTAATGGAAGGAAGCAGGAAGGGAAGGGACGTAACCATAGAGGTATATTCCGTTGGCAGCTTATTCGATAGATTCCAGGGCCGTCACGCGAGATTCTGGGAAAAGTCGTTTCGCGCGCGTCCGAAAGGCTTTTAAAGCAGGCGCGTAGTCGGCCCGCAACGGGTCGCAGTTTCTGCGTCGGTTAATAAAGGCCTCCGACATAGTCGATCGTTATTAGATCGGGCACTCCTTCGGCCCGCCAATCTTACCCGCCCAATATACTTCGCAATAACTCATAAAATGCAACATTTTGTTTCGTATACCAATTACCCCCACTCTCGGCGGTATCGACGGGGGCCGGCTGTGCCATCGGGGACCGCTCGTTTCTGCCACGATCGTCGTTCTGATGCTCACGATGCCCACGATGCCCACGGCCACGGTGCACTGGCACAGGAAGAAGCTCGTCCGCTGCTGAAATAGAGAAAAAGAGATGAAAAACATCTCCAAAACACAGTCTACCACGTGCACGCGCGATTACGTTAATATTTATTCTTCGTAGCTTCGTAGACACGCGCCGTGACCTAAAAATGACGGGTCGAAGAGAGTGGTCGGGAAGAACGAGAGAGAAAGAAGAGTAAAAATGACGCGGAAAACGAGGGATCTACGCGTATCCGGTTGACACCGCGAGTGTTCTCGTCAGTAGTAAGTGTCTACTGAATATGGAGTAGGAAGAGAACGAGCTTGGGACGGATAAAGGAAAATTAGTTTTCCACGGTAGCGGCGAAAAGCCGCGGCTCGCTATTACGATCTGCCGTCACGGATCACGCTTCGTGAGCCGCGATTCCATCGCGACGGTCGAGCCGCTTGGATATCGAGCCGGTTTCCGAACGAGACGTCGCTTTGTTCCGAAGAAAAATCGAATCGTGCGCGTCTTTGGTCTTGGACTAGGTCGACGCGAGTTTCATAAAAAGTTGGAATGGCGGCTATAAATACGGACTAAGGTTCGCATGGTCGTGGCAGTCTGATGGGTCGTCTCGTGTGCGCGCCGGTGTGTACGCTCGACCCTCTTCTCCGTTCGCAACGAAGCGCGCGAAAATTATGTACAACGATAGGTACATAACGCCTGTACGCCACGTCGAACGGCTACTTTGACTGGTCGAAGCGAGCATGCAATGGCCACTATTGCGGCTCGCTATGGCTCGAATACACCGGCGGGACGCGGCCGCGGTGTCGGCGGCGGCGGTGGTGGCGGTGGCGGCGGCCATTATAAAAATAACTGCTGATTGGACGCCCTACCAAGAAAAGTCGTAATCGCATCCTGAAATGCCTCTTCTCTCTTCTCTCTTCCCCTCCTACTCCTTGCCCTCCCCCCTTTTCTTTTCCCCTTGCCATTTCTTTCTCCTTATCTTCGTATCTTTCTCTTCGTCTTCCTCCTTTGCCGGTAGATTTCTGCCCGGTGTGTCGAACAATGAGACCCGTTCCTGCCGACTTCCACACCTTCTTCTTTCTTCCTCTTTCTCCCTCGCTTCTCCTCTCTCTGTGCTTCTCTCTTTCTCTCTCTCTCTCTCTGTCTGTCTGTCTGTCGAAAGTGGCACAGTGTTCTCGAAGGGGCCAATATCTCGCGACGCGACGTCCGCGTCGATAGCAGCGTCACCGTGGGACCAACAGTCCAGTCCCTTTCCCGTTTCTGCGCGTTCGATGCTCGCGCGATCTTTGCCCGCCAATAATTTATTTTCCCCGCGATATATAGGAGCGAGCTAGCCGCGGCCGTGATCGCGAACCGCCCATTTTCTTTCGAGGGCAACACACGCACCGGTAGAATGATTTGTGCGAAGCACGGGGAGCAAAGAAAAAGCACGGAACACGTGGATGGATTGGACAGCAAGGGGGTTTAGAGTCCGCGAGGCCTCGTCGTGGCAACGCGAGGATGGGAGGCAGGGAAGAATCGGGCGCCATTTTGCGAGCGCAGCTTTTATCGCCGCGCCCTATATAGGAACATTATGCCTGGGTTGCCGGGTTGCGCGTATATCAACAATAATTGCAGGGCCAATAATAAAGCTGGAGGGACCACGCTCGATAGCCCGAAATTGCCGGTTCCCCTACCCCGGCCTGCAACGTTTTATTGCCTCCACTCTCGAGAGCAGGAATGGCGGCAGCCCCCTTCGTCCTTCTCGATGGCGGATAAACGATCCTGCGATACGATGCCACCGCTGCTAGCGATGGCCACTCGATATTCTCTCTGTCGCCAGCTTCGGAGCCAGTCACTCTCGCGCATCTCTCCTCATTTTTTAACGATCCTCGCGATAACTGGAAAAATCTTCCGCGATATCTCTAAATCGGGTCGAATTCCGACGCTTTGTTATCTCGGAGAATTTTATCTCGATATCTCGATATGTCGAACGGTATCGGGAACGATCGATGACCCAACGACACTCTGCGCTCGCTCTGCTCCGCTCCGCTCCGCTCGGCGCCGCGAGCATACCGGGTCTAGTTACCTCCGGCTTGCTATTATTATTACGGATACTACTGCCGCTGCTGCCTGTTCTCGTTATTATTCCTTTTGCTGTTACTCTCCGTGGCAGCATCGTCGCCGTGGTCGTCGCCGTGGTCGTGGTCGTCGTTGTTGTTGCCGTTGCCGATGCTGATGCTGCCGTTGTAGCAAGGTGTTTCGTACGAAGAATCGTTCGCGAGCTCGTAAAGAGCCGCAAAGGAGAGCTCGCACGCGCGATAGTCACGAGTATTGCCCTTGTTAACGCCCCGTTAACTCGAACCTCTGGACAAACTCGTAAAATTTACCGGCTTCGAGCCGGTAAGACTACCACGCGGTGTACACGGCTGCCGGTGAATTTTCGCGTGACTTTAAATCGAGCCGGAATTATGTGTTTAGTGCAAACGTCGGCCGAGGCATCGCGATGCGAGAATATATCTCCGCTTCTCTCTCTCTCTCTCTCCTCTTCTCTCCTTCATTTTTTCTCCCTTCTTCCCTCCCTTTTTCTCTTTCCTCCACCACACTCGCTGCGCCCTTCGCCGCGATCGGTTCCCCCGGTTAAATCGGCGCGTAACGCGAGCCAGTGGAAGCAGGCCGTACTCGCGCGATCGTGGACGCGAGCGTTTAGCGCCATCTCTAAAGCGTTGGCACGCGGAGTGGAATCGCGCGGCGTTTTCAATTATTTTCGTCCATGGACGCGTATTTACGAGGGCAACGATCAGATTACGGCAGCAGCGAGGCTCGTAAAGCCGACGTTTACATACGCGTTGTTGAACCGCGAGATAGTCGCAAACGGGTCGCTAACTCTTGTTAACACCCCGTTAACACGGACCTCGGAACAACCTCGTAACGCCACGGCGACAGAATTGCCGTGGCCATAGGTACATGGCGGTATAGAGGAGCAAAGGTATGCAGCGATCGCGATCCGCTCGAAATTCCATCGATCCACCGTGACCGACCTCCGGGTGACCTTTTTACGGCTAATTCGAGACGCGAGATAGAACCGAGACGTATCGCGAGATCGCGGCTGATTTAGGATCTGTATCGGATTATAAAGGCGATGGTCGTGGCTGGTTGCACGGCGTTCGACACGATCCCGGCACGTTATCTTAAATGCCAGTTAAAACTCGCGTAAAAGCTCGTAAAAGGCTCGTTTGTTGTTTGCGCGAGCGAGTTCGCGATAATTCCGATATAACCGCGATTCTGCACGCGGAGGAGTCGCGTGAAGAAATATTTGCCAGATTATCCGCACCATCGATTCGTTTCTCTCACCAAGCGGCGTCCTCCTCTTCCTCCTCTGCCGCAACCCCCGTGCTTGCCCCATCCTTCGTGTTACCATTTTTCTTTATTCTATTTATTATACGCGAGCGTACGATACGTACAGGTAAGGAGATCGTAAAAGCCGCGGCGCTCGCGTGATCGTTACGAATTCGTTATTGCTCTTGTTAACGCCCCTCGCTGGAAGCCTTGGACAAACCTCGTAAAGTTTCAGCGGTGTGCGCCCCGCGTAAACCATCGTCGAAAATGCGCCCGAACCGATCACGTGACGGATAAGAAGACCCCGAAGTCTTGGGAACAGCGAGTCCGCCACGAACCGAACGCGATACCTTTTTATCACCGTCCCCCTTTCACCCCCCAGTCCTATTCTCATCCGTCCCCTTCTTCGTTTCTCTTTCGCTTTCTCTTCTCCCTGTCTCTCAACGGAATTGTTTGATTTCAGGAACGCCGATCAATCGACTGCCAATTATGGCGAAATCGGTGCTGGACCTGTACGAACTGTACAATTTGGTGATCGCCAGGGGCGGCCTGGTCGACGTGATCAATAAGAAGCTCTGGCAGGAAATCATCAAAGGCCTCCACCTGCCATCGAGCATCACTTCCGCCGCGTTCACTCTGCGCACCCAGTAAGTAGATCGTGAAGTTTCTCATCCGGGACCCTATTCCGCCCGTGCCTATTCGCTGGTAATTCGCATACAATGAGTCCCCGTGCCCGACAAAAGCTCATCTGAGCATGAAATCTGCGCCGATGACTAAGAACCAGGCCTTTCGTGTCGCTCTCTCCGCTTCCCGAAGAAGCTGTCCGCGCCGCCGCGAGCCATTTTCTTTCCCATTCGTTCTATCCGATCGATCGTTTCTTTCTTCTCTTAGCCGCGACTAAACGGTAAACTGGTAGGTAGATGGGCGTATAGATAGGCAGGTGTTACGCTCTTCGCGACTTTGCTTGCTCGAGCTGGCTCGCAAGATCGATTCGAAAGGAGAAAAAGTCGTAGGGACATCAAAGGGTGCTCCACGCCTTCCGGACAGCCGTTGTTTGGGAAACGCTATCATCATTACCGCTGGCAAACGCGAGCGCCAAGGAGGACTGTTTGTGTGCTTAAGATGGCGGCTTGTATCAGGAGCGGCGTGTTCTCCGCGAAACAAAAATATACGAAGCGCCGCGGCACAAAAGAAGCTCGGCCAGGAGAACACACAATATTAACGCTTCTGGCCGTGCTGCGAACACTCAAAACCATGGAAAGGAGTCGTGGAGAGTGAGAAAGAGAGAGAGAGAGAGAGAGAGAGAGCGAGACCCGGCTCGTGCCGGTTAACCCCATTCGTCACCTGCCAGAGGAAGTCGACGCGGCTTTCCTCGCCTCGTCCCCAACGAGTCCGAGAGGATCGAACCGGGTGTCAAAATAAAAATCTCCGTTTGGTGTCGGGATTCGACGAACCGATCCGTTCCGCGTGTCCAGCGCGGAAAAATACACCACGCGCCTTCCGGGAATTAAACATCCCCAGATTTCCCCTAGACTACGATACTCTTTATCGCCCGAAGCGTTACACCGACGTTATTCGCGAATTACGCAAACTTGCAGTGTCTTTTGCGTCTGTGGTTAATCGTGGAGGAGTTTAAGATCGTAAAACCAAGTTTCCTTAACCTCTTACCTTACAACTGTAGCTCCCAAGGCACGTGCTACGATCAGACAGCAAAGTCACACGGTCACACGTCGAGCATATCGTCCGAACGCGGCGAAGAATAACACGTAACTGACAAGCCTCAACTTGTCTCGACAGAAAAACATCGACGAGGATTAACGGTCACACGTCGAATTCCGTCCGAGCGTGGCGAAGAATAACACGCAACTGGGACAGGAAAACATCTGCGAAAATTAACCATGAGCCTGACCCGCTATGTTTACGTTCGTTTCTATCCGCAAACGTCTCTCACTCGTTATACTCGTGTTCGACCCGATTCCCTTACCACGAGTTTCGCGCGATATTTCAGGCGAAGGGGTTAAGATCGGTATTTCTCTTCTCGTTGCTTTATCGCTTCGAGGTTACCTCCAAACCCCGGGAAAATTTCAAAGTCCCTTTATCGTTATCACTTTATCGTTTTGTTCATCTTACCTGGATTCCCCTAAATTGGTAATTTTCTCTTTATCAGTTGGAACGTTATCTAAACGTTATTTACAAATCCAGATTTCCACTAGTCTAGTATCTTTCCAATTATTATTAGAAACGTCACTCCCAATCTAGCAACCCCATCCATATTATTCAAGATACTATCTAAACTTATTTACGAATTACGTAAACCTTCAACGTCTCGTCGCAACCTGTCATTCAGTTTAACATCGCGAAACGCACGTTTCCCCTAGTCTAGTTCCTTCCTTCTTATTATTAGAAGCGTAGCTTCGATATTATCCACGAACATTCTCGAATATCCTAGCTACGATATAAATGTAATTCGGCAATTGTAAAATCGCCAAATCGCCAAATCGCTGCAACCTCCCCTCCCCTGATTCTCCGAAACGTTATACGAAGGTTATTTGCGAACGTCCGGAAAATTCAAACATGGCCGCGCAACTGTCGTTGCACGTCGCCATTGATCGAGTTTGAAATCGCGAATCCACTTCTCTGCGATCTTCGATGAGGGTACCCTCGCTCGCGTTTGCGAGCTCGCCAAGTTCCGGGCAGGATAGTTAATATAAATTTGACGGTCGATTTATCAGTGACTATTCCGGTGGCGCGATTCGCGACGCGAATCGTCCGGCGGGGCAGGATGAAATTAATTAAACGCTGGCGAATTTCGCGACGACAAAGGGAACGTTCCGCGCGTATCGCGCGACGAAGAAGCACGCGCGCGAGTTGGCGAGGAGGCGCGAACAAGGAACAGCTGCTTCCTTTCGCGAGGCCGCTTAATCGTCTTCTCGCGGTTTCGACGAGCTGGAGGCATCGGCACGATATGCATCCGCTTATATAATACCGAGCCTGTCCGCCGTTGCAACGAAGATTTATTGGCGTTTCACTCGTACACGGAGTCGCTTCTAAATAGGATCCGTAAACTCGCGACCGGGCTGGATGCAACGGCGCGGAAAAAATCCCTAGGGCCCCGATAAAAGCGGCGCGCGCCGGTTTCCCGATCCGCCATCGAGGTGACGCGCGCTCACGCACCGCGGGCTAATATGAATTATACGGGCGCGATGCGAGCGACATCGGTCGTGAAAATAACCCCGCGACGCTCGGTGCGTGACGCGCGACAGAACGTCGGGACGCCGGCGCATCCATCATTCCGGCAACCGGTTATCTCCGACGGTGGAACAGGGACAGACGGAGGAAACGAAATTGTAAAGGAAGACGGCGGCTACCGGCGGGGGCCGCAGAGTGTATCGCGGTGCTACGACTATATCGAGCCACGCGCCTCCAACGTGTAATTATTTATACCGCGAGGGAGGCAGCGGCGAGCTCTCGCGCGCGCCAGCCGCTGTTCCATTGTGTCTACCCAGCACGTCTCGTTGTTTCCGACAAATTTGACGCTCTTGCACCGGCTCAGGATGAATGATACACCGCGGACAAGGCGAAACCAGCGGAGAAAAGATACAAGCACGCTGGCCAACGCGCCTTACTTTCGTTTCAACGATTCCACTTTCAGAGGCCACGGTTTCTCCGCGTAACGAGCTGAGGTGGAATTTAGACCGGTGCTGGTGGAGGGGACGGAAATGTTTTTGCATATCGAGATTCGCGTTGGGATACTCCGTTTGGCGAGCGCCATTTGTTTCTTCTTCGACGTCCCTAGATTCTCTGCGCATTAGCAGATCGAGGCAAATACGAGAGACATGTCCTTGCTCCTAGATTTTTATTACGGATGATGCAAAGAGGCTAATAGTTCGGAAGTCCAGTCCTCCAAAAGTTAGCCTCAGAACAGGTCGTCAAATTGCAATCATCGAGACTCAGTAACGATCCAAGGAAAGGTGCAAACAGTTTTGCAATCTGAATTCTCTCGCGTGCAAATCGGACAGTGACTCGGTTGCTCATGGCAGATGTACTTCAATGACGGAACGTTCTACGGAAACCAGGTTTCATCGGTCATGGAGATGTTTTTGCATATCGAGATTCGCGTTGGGATACTCCGTTTCGTGAGCGCCATTTGTTTCTTCGTCGACGTCCCTAGATTCTCTGCGCATTAGCAGATCGAGGCAAATACGAGAGACATGTCCTTGCTCCTAGATTTTTATTACGGATGATGCAAAGAGGCTAATAGTTCGGAAGTCCAGTCCTCCAAAAGTTAGCCTCAGAACAGGTCGTCAAATTGCAATCATCGAGACTCAGTAACGATCCAAGGAAAGGTGCAAACAGTTTTGCAATCTGAATTCTCTCGCGTGCAAATCGGACAGTGACTCGGTTGCTCATGGCAGATGTACTTCAATGACGGAACGTTCTACGGAAACCAGGTTTCATCGGTCATGGAGATGTTTTTGCATATCGAGATTCGCGTTGGGATACTCCGTTTCGTGAGCGCCATTTGTTTCTTCGTCGACGTCCCTAGATTCTCTGCGCATTAGCAGATCGAGGCAAATACGAGAGACATGTCCTTGCTCCTAGATTTTTATTACGGATGATGCAAAGAGGCTAATAGTTCGGAAGTCCAGTCCTCCAAAAGTTAGCCTCAGAACAGGTCGTCAAATTGCAATCATCGAGACTCAGTAACGATCCAAGGAAAGGTGCAAACAGTTTTGCAATCTGAATTCTCTCGCGTGCAAATCGGACAGTGACTCGGTTGCTCATGGCAGATGTACATCAATGACGGAACATTCTACGGAAACCAGGTTTCATCGGTCATGGAGACCTAAAACCGTGTCTCGAATTTGGAACGACAGGCTCGTTGGAGCGGTGCAGCGCGAATTTGATTATCACCCAGAAAGAGAGATTTATGCGCGGAACCAGCGACGCACACCTGGACAAAGGCTCGTCGCGTGCACACAGTGGAAAGAAGTGCACGAGAGGGAACTATGCGGCTATAGCGAGTGGTTGGTTGTTGCTCACGCACGAGACACAGCGAGTTTTCGGTTCGTCGAGGGAGAACGGTTGTTCGCCGGGGAAGGTGGAGGAAGAAGAAGAAGACGAAGGCGAAGAGGAGGTCGAAGAAGAAGACAAAGAAGTCGAGGAGGCGGAGGAGGAGGAAACGACCGGGCCGAAGGGCTAGTTTCGGCCGCAGTCTGGCAGACAATCGTAAAAGCCGAACGATCCCTGCGCGAATTATAGGCCGCGGTTCTCTTGCGAGAATATGTCTATCCACGAACGTGTGTGCGGGCCCAGGCCGATCCTCTAGCACAGACCAAGGGGCTTCTTCTTCGTCTGGCTCCGATTCCGCGTCAAAATAAACAATATCCGCGAATTACACCACTCACCCCTTTGCAGTGGAATCCTCCTGAGAGGAGGAGGCTCGGAGCAACGATTCCGCATTGCGGTTTCTCAGCGTCAGTGGATGTCCGATACATCCATTCGTTCTCTTATTTCGCAGGAATTTTGCAATTAACCCTTTGCACTCGAGAGGTGCCTCTAGGTCACCATTTGATAAAATTTCGAAGCTCGATATTAATTAATATATCAAATTTAAAATAATTGAACAGTGTGCGAGATATCGAAATTGAATAATTCTATGTGTTAATTATTATACGATTTCTTATTTGCTACTCAAAAAGTAGCATCAGCTTTATGGAAGAAAATTTTTCAACTCGTACCCCTCTTTAGCCAAAATATCGTCGAGCGCAAAGGGTTGAGCTAACTCCGATATTTCTTCTTCTCTTCTTATTACATCCTGGATGGAATTTTCAATCTTCGTTTTTGCAGAAATTTTGTTCTCTCTTTTATTGTCATTTAACCTTCTTATTTTTAGAGCGTTGAGTGCTACGTCAGTTCCAGGGAACTGACAGTAGACTTTCCGTTTTGGTCGACATCGGTACGTGAGACTGGTATTGTCAAGGGTTAAATTATTAATGACAATTAATAAATTGGAAAAAGTAAATTCCCTCTGCTGAAGTAAATCTTTACACTTCCGTAGCTTTTTCTAACTGATCGTCTCTTGGTGATCGCCTTTTTGCCTTTCCCAGGTGGTATTCCCCACCCCATTATCTTCTGTTTGTAATTTGTATATTTGTGCATTGGCTGCACCGTTTTCACAGTCCAAACAATAAAGTGAAACGTAGTAATCTTCTGTTCATACTCTTCGGCATACTTGACTGCTCTAGTGCTCACTCGCATCTACATTTTCGACTAATATTATGGTGAGCTGATATTTTTGCATAAATAAAAGGATCAGAACCTATTGCATTGCTATAACCATTTCAATTCCTATAAGTTTTTGACTAAAATTTTCAATCTTGTCGATATTTTCGACTAATATCGTAGTGAGGCAATATTTTTGCATAAACGAAGGGATCAGAACCTATTGAATTGCTACAGCCATTTCAATTCCTATAGGTTTTTGACTAAAATTTTCAATTGTATTGACATTTTCGACTAAATATCGCGGTGAGCTAATATTTTTGCACAAATGAGCATAACAAAGTGAAAGAATGTAATCTTCTGCTCATACTCTTCAGCATACTTGAGCGCCCTAGTGCTCACGTGCTCACTCGCACCTACATTTTCGACTAATATTATGGTGAGCTGATATTTTTGCATAAATAAAGGGATCAGAATCTATTGCATTGCTATAGCCATTTCAATTCCTACAGATTTTTGATTAAAATTTTCAATTGTATCGAAAATCTAGTGCAAAAATCTGTATCTGGTGCACACTCGCTGCCGTCTGAGCGGAAAGCATAGCAAAATCGGCGCCGCACTCAACGTGTTAATGTCACATGTGTCATTTTCCAACTGAGCAATGCTAGATACCTTGATTATGATCTTATTCTATTTTGGACGAGTTTCGATGAAGATCGACGAAATGTCTGGAGCAACTTCATCGCTTCGTTTTATTTCATTCCTAACCCGCGTCCTCTATTTCCGTCCAAACTTTGCTCTCTCATTATCGCATTTGTCTCCCACGAGAAAAGCCGGTCGATTAGTTCTAGCTAAAATTCCTGTAGAGACGGTTAACATCCCGTTGTTGTTCACCAACTACGCGAACCGTTCTTCCATTTCGAATCATCGCTCGCGTCTATTTTCGCGGAAACTTTCTTCTCTCTTCATCGCGTTCGTGCATCGCGGTGAAGATCCGCGAGACATCGGACCCCGATAGGCAAGATTTAGCCAGCGGTCTCAGTGGGTGACGTCTCGAAACGTAGCCGGGCGATTCGTGTGTGGCGAACACAGCGACATCGTTCAGGTGCAATTAGCGCGGTCTGACCGAGCATTAAAGTCGACCGAGCGGCGCAGATACGGAGGAGGACCGGGACGCGAGATTAAATTGAGCGGCGCGCAGTGGCGACGTGTACGCGGTGCGGATCTGCCTTGCCAATTTCGCGTTCACCGAACCGCGGCCTGTCCCTCCGCCACGATGGACAATGCCGGGCTGTGGCGTCCGCGACGCGATTTCGATTAACTCACGCCCACCTCGGCCGCCTCGTTTTCCCGTCGCGTTTTATTGCGCTTCGTTCGCTCGGCACGGCTTCGTCGAATCGTAATTCTCGTAAAAGGCGAAACGAAAATTCGCGCGGCACGCGTTGCGCGATTCCGCGCGTTGGCTTGTCTCGCTTCGAGCAATATTGTCTTAGAAAGCGAGCAATAACGGTCGCGAGCGGAAAATCAACACACCGCCCATCCGCTTTCTACGGCTCGGCGCTTTTTTTCCCCCTTGCAGATACATGAAATACCTGTATCCGTACGAGTGCGAGAAGAGACGACTGTCAACGCCGGCGGAGCTTCAGGCGGCGATCGACGGGAATCGTCGGGAGGGACGTCGCAGCAGCTACGGGGCGTACGCGGCTAGCGGCGGCGCTGCAGGCGAAAGCCTCGTGCAGAGGAACCCCCACACGCCCAACTCGCTCGCGTTGCACGCGCAAATGACGCCGTTATCGTTGGTGACGGCGGTGGCTGCCGGTGGTCAACATCATGGGCCGCAATCGCTGGTAAACGGAAGCGCCGCGCACACACCCCTGCCCCACCATCCGCACCATCCTCAACACCCTCAGGGACTGCCAGGACAGCCACCGAACGCAGGTCGGTATATTTTCTCTTCAAGCGATCCGCGAGTCGCGTTTCTGCAGTCGGACCATCTCGAAGAGGTTAAGAAATGATCGAGCGAGGGAGAGGGAAAGAGAGAAAAGGGAAAAGTGAAGGAGGGAATCGAAACGGAGTCTACATAGAGAGGGTCTAGATGAAAAGTTAGCGGTACGCGAGGAGACAGATGCGAACGGAGAAAAAGAGATACGTCGGGAAGGGAGTAGAAGAGGAGCGGGTTTATTTTAAATCGGTAGTTAGGGTTCCAGGCCTCCCCGGAGATGATGATGCGAGAGCGAAGGAGGCGTAATTGATTGTACGATCCTCCGGGAGACAGGCGTTAACGGATGACTCTCGCTAACGAGCATTCCTACTTCCCTACCCTTTTCTTCCTCCTTCTCGCCCCTACCACCATCGTGCTTCGCCCCTTTCGTCCTTGTTTCGCCACCCTCTCGCCCGACGTCGCACCAATTTTGCTCCTACGACTCGCACCCTCCTCGCTCGTCACCAGCGCCGCCCCTCGAATTTCCCTTTGCCTCTCTTTGCCTACTGCGTGCTCGCTTTTCTTTCCGCGCCGCGCCATTTCCTTCCTTTCTTCTGCATGCACGATCTATAAAAGACACGATCGTTTATTCGAATGACCGTCGTCGAACTAATCGAGTTCACGTCCAGGTCCAGTCATTTTCCATGTCTCCGGCGTGTCCGATGGAGCCACGCGAATCACGCGTACCGTGGGTCGCTTTGATTTAGTATCGCGAATCCAGACGTCCCTTTGAAACGCACCAACGATTGTCGCGAAGCATCGTTCGATCGATCCGTTCCACGCGAACACCGCGTTTCATTTCGTTTCGTTTCGTTTCGTTTCGTTTCGTTTCGTTTCGTTTCGTTCCTCCATGTTAATCGTAACCGGCTACAGGACCTATCCCCGGCATGGCACCGTCCGAGTTCGAGGCACGCATGGTCGAGTACGTGAAGTTGCTGAACAAGGAGCTGAGAAGCGCTGGCGCGGGCACGCCACCTCCGATGATCCATCGGCAGGGAAGCGCATCGCCACCGTCCTCCACGCCGCCGAGAGATGGTGCATTTAGCGCTCTCGAGATGTCCCGGTTAACCTTGTGGAACATGTACAACAACAATACCCTGTATCCGGGAGTCGGTCACCAGCCACCCATGTCTCCTCAGGCCTCGCATTCTCCGGTACCCCCGGCCTCTAGCCCCGAACCTCAGAGGGAAGCTCTTGACCTCGGACTCAGGTAAGGATTTACGATAAAGCTTGAAAAAGGTTTATGACCGTCAGTTTGGCGGGAATGGTCAAGTTTTGTAACGGGTTCGTGCGATTCCGTTAGGTCGTCGCCCGTGTCTTCGTCACCCGCCAGGCAAAGTTCACCGTCATCGGGAGGTAGTATGCAAGTGAAGAGGGATCCTGATCTGACCGGCACACCTGGACCTCCACCCGCGAAAAGGCTACTCTCGGACGACGATAGTCCAATCGAGAAGAACGCTACAGCCTCTGTGGGCACGCACATTAAAATTTCCAATCGAGGTAAGCGCAACTGCGGCTTTCGTCTTTCCCGCGCACGACGGCTGCGCATGCGCCACCTGGCGCCAGTCTAGCGTACTACGTAGTATATTCGCGCGGTGTCGTTTCCTACGACGCAACCGGCGTGTGTGTACAGTAATGAAATTTTCGGTTGTAGGAGACGGACGGAACGGTGACAATTCCTTAGTAGTCAGTATGGAGTTGAACGGAGTGATGTATCAAGGTGTTCTGTTCGCCCAAAGTGACAGTAGGACCGCGAGCAGTACAGCGACCAGCAACAGCAACAATGCGAAACCGTCGCGGAGCATGGTCTCGTGAACGCGCAACGATCAACGAACCGTCAGCCTATCCACGATGTCTCGATACTTAACGATCATAGCATTCATCTGTAGCGATAATAACCACCTCGTGAACGGACGAAGCAGTCTGCCATCGTAATGTTAGTCACCGATCGATCGAAGGATTTTCGTAATTGTACAAATCACGAAGTGTGTCCCGTGTTCCACGAGAAATCGACGGTGGGAGTCGATCCGGAGAAGGTATGAGCTCAGTTTAGTTCGTCGCGTGCGTTCGCTCGCGTCGAACCCTCTCTCTGGCGAATCATTTGTTTCGTTGCGTGGCAAATCTATCGTTTCTTGGGTTTTTTTCGTTCGCAAAAGACGTTCTTGCGACAAGCTCGGAATTCGTGTTGTGATATTTAGATACGCGCGTTCGATCGATCGTCGATGCTCGCCTGACGTTTTGTTTCTTGTTTCTCTTGTTACCGGTATACGGGAATCGTGTGTACCTTTGGTTGATCACGAGCGAGCGTGAAAGAGTCGAATTATATTCATCGAGATTGATTTTCTTTGACCACGTTAACGAGTGGACGACGAATCGAGAGTGTCGTGTCTCCCTTCCGTCTTTGAGTTCTTATTTGTACGTTCATTTCTTGACATTCGATTGGCTCGAATGGTCGGTATTGGTATTAAACTATACACGAATACCCGCCAGATCGGTAGAAATTGTATAAATGTATGATGCTCGAATTAATCGCGACCATGGTAGGCTGCTCCGCTTCGACAATGATTGAAACGTTATTGTGTGAATAGTGTATGTATGATTTGTGTGCAATGAAAAAAAAAAAGAAATGTCTTTTTTAATTATATTTCTCATGCATTGCGTTCCTTTCATTCAAGAAGAACTTTTCGGTGTGTCGCTCGCCGCAGATCTCGCATTGTCTTTCCTTTCGTTCAACTTAATGATATAATTAAAAAAGAATAAAAGAATACACGAGAAAATGATATTTGTACGGGTGAATTAGAGCGAAAAGCATTCTCCGAAGAATCTTGACTGGAAGCACTCGGCCAAATAGAGTAATTGCTCTGAGAATCGAACTTCCAAACTGGATCGATCATTTGTCCTTTCTTTTTTTCTTTTTTTTTTTTTTTTTTTTTTTTTTTTTTTTTATCACTTTATCACCGAATCAAAACATCTTAACTTATTTATTGACGCTGATCTCTCGTTACTCTCGAGACTCGAGCGTTATTCGCGCGGTTAGTTTCTAGTAGTTTTCTTTTTCCCTTCTTGTTTGACGCGACTTGAGAAATCGGTTTCTTTCCGATATTTTATAGCATTTTAATTCAACGTGTACATTTGTTTTTACCACACTATTAATATGATATCGCAGCGAATGTAGAAAGAAGGATGCGTGTATATATGTATACACTACATACATATATATATACACAAATATATATATATATACACACACCATACACATACATATATATACACATCTACGTACATACATAGACTATTGTCCATCTTGTCGCTCGTTCGTTAAGTGTACATAGTCATTTGAACATTTTTTTCTTGCAAAAGGGACAGAGCTAAGTGCGACAGTTTACGAGAAGATACGCCATTATTATAATTATTATTATTATAATTATTATTATTACTGTTAGATATAGAGAAAGAAAGAAAGATATTATGTATCGTGATTTTTATATTATTACGCACGAATAATTTTTATTTTCTTTTACTTTCTTTTCGTTACAGCCAGATTTGTACCGATGCGCGATCGTTCGTTTTTCATTCGCATCCTTTCTATATACAAGATTCGCGCGTGGGTTCGCACCACGAAATCGAACGAAAAATCCGAACGAACGGAAAGGCGGAATCGTTTCTTCCTTTTTTCTACTCCATGTTCTCGCGTTAGTTTCTTTCGTTTGTGTCGGATGCGCGAGAGGTACGAGCGTTTGTTATTAAAGCATTTAACCGCCTAGCACCCGAACGTTCGACCCAATCGTAGCACCATTTCGCACCTTTGCTGTTTGTCCCACGCGTCGTCCATCTTTAAGTTTTCCCCTTCCCCTTCTTGTATCTTTTTTTCTCTTTTTTTTCTCCTCTACGATAAATAACCTCGTTTTCTCGATGTCGACTAGGGCCAGTTCGATAACGATACCGCAGGCAACGCTGAACTGTGAAACGCTGAACACCCATGAACCGATCTATAAATGTATAAATATAGCAACGTCTACTTTACATAATGCTTAGTATGTAACATGCAGGAGAATCATACAGAATTGAAACGTATCCCCTTAGAAGACAAGCGTATTCACAAAGCGATCAGAACGAGAATAAAGCATCCTTAGTCATAGTCGTTAGGATAAAAATTTAGCGAAGGTAAGATATTAGAGAATAATACGCGCGACAGTAATACAAAGGACATAGGTTAGGTCGGAGGAAGGGATATTGCGAATGATTTTTCGTCGATCTCCAACAAGATATAGCGAGAAGCGAATATAACGATGGCTTATTCGATCATCTTAGGATTTGCGTATTGATTACGATGCGGTATTGAGAAGGAAGAAACTGTTTTATTGTTTATAGCTCGAAGGTTAGCCAAAAAGACTGTTACATAGGACGAATATTATATACGGTAGAAATAATTTCTTATTATGGTTATTAAGAACGATATTATTGTCATCGTCAATATTAATATTACGACTATATTGCTATTATTCCTATTACTACTATTAGTATTATCCAGCTATTTACTATTATCACCTTGTTATGGCGTGATAGCGAGTAACGGTTCTAATAAAAGGACAAAAAAAAGAAAAAAATACAGAATGTTCGCATCAAAATTAAAAAAAAAAAAAAAAGGAATCCTTGTTGCTCCTATATTCATGTGCGAAGGTAAAAAAAAAAAACGCTGATCCCTTTTTATCATTTTTGTTTGAGATGTTTGGTCTCGAGTAAAAAAGGAAAATATTCCCGCAATGATCTCGAAATTAATGGCCATACACGATTTACCTTTTCGAGCTTTTCTTTTGATGTGGTGCTAAGTTCGGTTTTCTATTTTTTAATTCTTTACACGAAACACGAAATTATTGAACGACAGTTCGGTGAAAAAATGAGCAACAAAAAAAATACATGCAACATTTTATAGTTTTGTCGCACTCGATTGTGATTTTGATAGCTTATGAAACGATCGTTAGTGTTTATCGAACCGACTGTTTGGCGCCGGTTTGTAAGTATTACTAATTTCTTCTTCAATGTCGAAACAAAGATACACCACATTTACAAGCATAATATTGTAATAACTATTATAAATGTTGTATATACTATATACGATCTTGAAAGAAAACATGGAACACTGATGACATTTAACTATTTTAGTCTCCGTAAGTAGCAACTTAGTTATCTGTAAATCCATGTAAACGCGCCCACAAATATCATAACGAATAAAATCGACTACTTTTATATCAATAGTTTCATGACCTTGTTACGCCTTTGTTAATCACACGTATCTTTCTTTTGATGTATAGTTTTGGCTCGCATTATTGACTTTTATAAAACATTGTTAGTTAAGAAGTCATTCATTCGACCATGTGCTTGTGTCTAGTAAATATTTCCGATTTATAAAAATCTTTCTTGTTTCGCCGTAGTTTCATTGATAATGTATCATTGCGATTTCAATTCATAGTATTACAAATTTTATGATTAAAATTGTTGATCGTAGATAACAATACCCGCTTCTCTTCTGATGTTGCAAAAGCATATTCGACGGTCGACATACAAAGTTTTATAAGTTGATCTCGATTCAAGCTAAACGTTAAACTAGCTATTTCGTATTCTCGAGACAAAGTCGTATGGAAAACGCCTTTGTCGTCGGTCTAAAAAATAAAAAATTGTTTTTTAGAATAATTGCATAAATAAATATTAATAACTTTACTCACGGCAAGACAAATAGGATGTCCAGCTTCAAACAAATATTTAAATTGGTGAGACTCATAAGTAGATACTGTTTTACACTGAACATTCGAGGTTAAACACAATTCTAGATAAAAGACAATAATTAAATATTCGCTATGAAATATTTAAATAAAATTTTCAAATTAATTAACAAATTTTCATAATTTTTACCATTCTTACCTACAGGAATTTTTGAATCGAGCAGCAGATTAAATAATTTGCTTGACCCTTGTAAAGCAGGATGAACACAAGTACAATGTCCAAATCTGTCTGGCTTAAATTCGAAAATATCTATTGTCTCTGTTTCATTAGGAACCTAAACAAGACAAATGAAAAAGCATGTAATGTATTTTGAAATTGTATTAAATTATCATCTATTTAAATATGAATTGAGTTTTACCTCTGCGCAATGGGCTGCAATTTTAAGCCCAGCCATTCTTGCCTTTTGTAATAATTCTAAAAATGCACTCCCTGTCATTGGATCTCCACTAAGGTCAAGTCCAACAATATATTGTGGATACTTCTTAATGAAATTTATTGCTAATTCTATATTTTCTTGTGCTGCCTTATATCCTTGTTTACGATTTATAGATATTAGTAATTTTATTAATATGCTTGGATAATCAATTTTGCAGACCCTATATGCAAAACAATCAAAATGAAATGTTTCTTAATATTTACATTGTAAAAACAGAAATATTTCAGTTGATATTTACTCAAATGCTTTTATAATTGCTTCTACATATTCTTGTTTTGTCATTTTCCCTTGAACAGCACGTGGTGTGCTTCTAAGCTCCAAATATATGACATTGTCATCTTTAAATTCTTTAACTGTATCATAAGTAGAATGAAAAACTGCCTCTGGTGTAACTGTTAATGAATGTGCTATGTCAAATACTTTGAAACACCTATAAACAATTATTATATATCTTTAGTATAATAACATAATATAAATTAAAATTAAAAAAGTCAAATTATGTTGTTATTCGTACTCGCCTAATGACGAGCAGTCTTTTATACTCATGAGTATATTTTCATAGCCTTCTGAATTAGGATTTTGCATTTTATATAATTTTTTCAAAGTATCTATGCTTAAGGATCCATTTAAATGAGCGTGAAGTTCCTATTAAATGCAAAAGGAAATGTGTATCCATGTCAAATTTTTTATATACGTTAGAATTGAAAAAAGATATTTCTCATTCATAGGCATTAACCTATATTTCGCTCGTTGTAGAAATTTTAGATTACATACCAATTTCGGCAGAGATTGACAAAAATTTTCTAAATCCATTGTAAAAACAAAATCAATTTTTTTACGAACAAAAGTTCTATTTTAATTTTAGTTTATTGCTTATCTCAAATAATCATTACTCAACTTTCCACAAAAGTAACAGTAACCATATGAATTCCGGAAATAAACTATTGATTAGTTTTTTACAATTTGTGTTGTAAATTTATGTTTTATATACTTTTAATAAACGAGGATGATAAAAAATACATAACGCAAACATTCAATAAAAATACATGTTTATAATAAATTTAATAATAATAGAAAAATACAGAAATATAGATTTCATACATAATTAAAAGTAGTTCATACAAATATATTCTAAGAGAGTAAAGTTAAAATCAAGTATTTTATCAAACTTATATACTATTTAATATTTTTTGGAGTGCTATGCAGTAATAAACTACAATACACATTAAAGATGAAGAAGAAATAGAAAAATACTTCAAGATAATATGACGGATATCAGTTTTCTTTTATATATAATTGACATCTTTTGTTTAATGTTCAAAAATTGTATACTGTAAAAGATCCATTAGTTATGGTTTGAAATACATTTAATCACACATTTTTTAGCTGAAATATATTCAACTTTTTCATACCTGATAATTATTTCTTAAATATTTGTCTTTTTTTAACTAGTTTAACGAATAATTAAGTAACAGATATTAATTTTGCTTCTCTATAACGAACAGAGAGCAAAGATTATATATTTATGTTTATGATGAAGTTTAGTTATATGTAAATACCTTTTATTTTTTTTAAGAATGTTTTTCTATACGTATAGCTGGTTTTACATATTTTAATTGAGACCTGAACATACAAGCTTGTTAAACATATATCTTTAATTTGATGTGGAAACTTTTTAGAATAAATTCAAATATCAGAATTTGGCATCAAATAATTCGTATAGAATACATATTATAAATACTAGAGTGCCATAATAGGCAAGAATAACATTGATGAAGCATAAAAATATCTTAAATTTTAAGACTGAATACCATGTCTAGGAACTGTTCATAATGAACTGTAATAACACCATCTAAATCTGTATCCAATTGTCTAAAGGCAGCAGTCAGTGTCTAAAATTTAGAAATTTTTCAAAATAAGCATGGAATATAAGTCATAACAAAATTTTATACAAATGTATACTTACATGTAAAACTACACAGCACTGAATGAAATCATCAAAATATATAGTTCCACGGCCAGCTCTGTCATATTTGCGTATAAGGGTATCTATAATTTGATCTGATAATCGATATCCAATAGAGCGGTTTTTAATTCATTTCTGTCAATATTTCCACTATTGTCCCGATCAAATGATCGAAAACAATTTTGCCAATCTGTTACATATTTCCATAGAGCTCCAAACTCTTCGAAACTAACTGTTCCTTTTTGATTTTTATCGAACATACCTGAAGAACCAGGATCAGTTTTGTCAATGTCAAACATACCTGCATCAATAAAATAAACTAAAGATATATTTTAAAAAATTTTAAAATACCATGCAAATCTACTCAGGAACTATGGAAATTTCTGTTAAATGGATTATTAGTTTTTCAACAATATAGCTAAAGTATAAAAATATAGCTAAAAACTTTCGAGTTTGCAATTAATTTACATGAGTGTTTGAAACAATAAACCTAAACAATTACCAATCATTAAACGAACTGTTTCTGGATTAAATGGTGTCCAAGTCCCATTTGAAAGAGCTAGCTGTAATTCATCTGCAGTAATTGCACCAGACCTGTCTTTATCGACTCTGTAATATACAAATCAGAAAAGTATCTAACATTTATACATAATATTTACTCTGGCTCATTAAAATTTGATTCCTTTTTATTATTTAATCATTTGTATAATTAAATGAAAAAATAAATATACGTATATAATTCATATAATTCGCATTTCGTATACATACTTCGTCATTAATAAGTAAATGACAAAATCCAGTTAAATATTTATCATATCGACAATATTTATAATAAACATACAAAATTATAAATATGTATTTCAATAAACGAATATTCAAATAAGTTTTAAAGTACCTTTGAAAGACATCCCAGAGGAAGTCTCGATTAGGCATAAGCGATCCAAAAGACATCCTTCAATTTACGTTTATTTTTGCAAACTATAAGATTCGGAATAATTATACTTAATAATGTAGCTTTATATTCCGTAACAGTTTACCTTATCTTACACGTCACGCTACTACGTATTCTGACGTGTTACTATACTATATTCATGAATGCAATACTAAGCTAGTTGTTTTCAACCAAAGACGAAGAAATTACTAGAAGGTTGAGTTAAATCTTAATGAAATGTATTAATTTAATTAAAAATTATTTATTTACAAAATTATATTTATTAACAATTATTATTACATATTAAAAAGTTTATTGCAGTTAAAAACATAAATATAAAAACGACGTAATATACTTTGTTGAACTTGATTAAATTAACCTAAAACATCAAACGGTTCCAGAAACATTTATAACAATCACTCCTCACTTTTTTATACAATTATTGGGTAAAATGAAAGTAATTACTTTTTAGATTCATAGACTTTTCTTATAAAGGAAAAATATTTTATAGTTATTATATCAAGTAAAATATTAAACAATATCTTTTTTATTTTCTATAATGAAAATATTGAATAAAAAGTTATCTTACAAATATTTTGTGTTATATGTTTTTATATCACATTTATTTAGATCGTTTTATTTTCCATGCACCAATTCTATATTTGTACCAAATAAAAAATAAATCTTTACCCATCTGTAACCAACTCCAAAAGGGTACAATTTTAGATCCTTCAACTTCTGTCCAATTCACAGGAATCTCAGTGATAGGAATGTTTAAAACTCTTGCAATATATAACATTTCTACATCAAATGCCCAACGTTCAACATGTAAAGCTTGAAATACAGCTCTTGCAGATTCGCGTGTTATAAGTTTAAATCCACATTGTGTATCTCTAATACCTCTTACTCCCCAAAACCATACTAAGAAATGAAATCCATGCATTAATAATAGTCGAAAAAACGTTCTTTTGGCAGTTTCTTCTTTTTCTAAATGAGCCCTAGATCCACATACTATTGCATGAGAAAAACTGACTTCATTTGGTTTCTTTACATAATCAACTGAAAAGAATGGTTTTATCACCTCAAATACATAATAGTTTATATTATAACTAAGAAAGTAACTTACATCCTAAAATACTTTCCAAGCTATTATCTAACTTTTCCAAATCTCTAAATTTGGTAGCACCATCTGCATCTGCAAATAATATTACGCTTCCTCTTGCATTTAACATACCCTTAAATAAAAATACTATATTAGATAAAAGAAAAGAACAGTAATTATACAATTTAAAGCTGAATGTATTTTGTTATTAACCAGTCTGACTGCTCCACCTTTCCCTCTATTTTTAATAAGATCTAATACTCTAATGTTTTCATATTTTGATGCATATTCATGTGCGATATCCACAGTTTTATCGGAACTTCCATCACTAACTATAATCACTTCATAAGTACATCCATTTCTTAAACGATTTTCCAAATATTTCAAACATTCATCTAACATTAGGGGCACTACAAATTAAATAGATAAACACATTATGTTTCCATAATGATACTGTTGTCAACATTATTGTCAATATTTACATCTTTTCTCTTCATTATATGCTGGTATTATAACACTCAAATGTACACTCCATCCATCATATAAAGATGGAAAAGCTACTATACTATTCGTCTTGGGATTTAAAAAATATTTTTCTTTTTCATCTCTCCATATTTCTGGATATGGTTTTGTTGTTATAAGTAGTACTACAGAAAACTAAGAGCATATAATTAACTTTATTATCATAGTAGAAAAAAAACAGCTAATTATATGTGATTTTTATATAAAATTTATATTGAAAAATATTAATAGATTTATAAAATTGCCACGTTTATACGAATTTAAATAACATATAAATAGTAATATAACCTAGAAACATACCGCAATTATACATATTACTGCAAATAAAATAACATAAAGAAGTAAATTTCCAAATGGTATCATCTTAATACTACGATGATTTTAAATAAGAGTAAAAAATATTGTAAAAGACACGTGTAACATTTATCTTATGCCGCCACTCATGTTCTTTGGATTGTAATTTAAATTGTACGTATTTTGAAGTTGGCTACACTAAATGCAAATATTCTATCCATTATTTCATTGGCGCAATACTTTTTATTTAAAGTAAAAATTAATCACAAAGAAACACATGTACTTAATAAAAAAAATGTTGAAAGTAAAAGATTTAAGAGATATTAAAATTAAAATAATTTGACGTTGGTTAATATTTATTTATATTTATATTTATAAACCTTTATTTATATTTATTATTAACTTTATACAATCAAATTGATAAGCAACTTATATGAAATGCAAATTGATAAGCATTCTACGTGTATTAGCTTGTATTTGTATTTATCATGCTTAAAACAATTTGAATTGTAATAATAAAATAGAGCATACTTTAACCAATATTCACGTTTATATTAATTTTTTGTCAGGAATTTCACATATTTATCATAAAATAACTTATTATAAATTGTATATCTTTTATACAACAGCATTCTTATATAAAAAAGATAAAATACGATTTAAAAATATAATGAATTCCGATAAAAATGATGAAATTAACAGTTTGAATAAAATAAACATTATTTTTCAAGACGGAAATAAAAATAATATGCACAATACGCATTCAATAAATATTCAAACTGATAATACTGCAACAGATAAAAAAAAACCGAAGGATAAAGTAACTATAACTGTAGACGAAGATGATCCATGTCTTCAACAGGAAAAAGAGGAAAGTAAACATGTTTATGTATCTTTTGGTGAAGATCCAAGTTAAGTTACCATATTTATTTTTTATGTTAATAGATATGATAACTAAAACTAATCTTTTTAATAATCGTGAAATAATTAAAATAATTTTCAACATCATTATTTAGATTTCAACAACAAAATCAAACATTACGTTGTTGGGTAATGTATACTGATTTTCACCGTTGCAAAAATATCTTAGGCGCGGAAACAGATGCATGTAATTGGTTTAAACAAGTTTACACGAGTATATGTGCGAATGAATGGATTTATCGATGGAATAAACTTAAAGCTGAAGGAAAATTACGATTTTAGGAGAAACAGTAATTTTTTCTATATTTTAGGGATAAATTTACTATTAAAAATAAATAGACTCACAATTAGAAAAAAATATCAATCTTTTATTATACAGGTACAAGACTTTTATGAGGTAACTTATATAGAAGTACGAAATGAATATTTGTTGCAATGCCCGATGTTGGCCTGTCATACGGCTGTCTTCAACAATCGGTCAACAATTTCTTCTTTTTCTTTTACATTAACCACACTAATTACTTCCTGTTTATATATGACACTTTTTACATATGTAAAAAATAAACACTTGCAGCAAATCTTCTCTAAACTGTCGTTAGAATAGAAGCTTGAAATAGCACAGTATTAAAAATTTTGCTTTGTTTAAAATTTATGATCCTTATGTAATAAAATGGCTATTTTAATTTGTGCACAAACTCCTGCCGTGATGAAGGTAACTTACCATCTTCAGATGTTACTTCTGCTTGTTAACAGCATTCTTCCATCTAAATGGGATATTGCTTCCTCAGAAATAGTAGCACCTGTAATTATAAAAGCAATAATACTTACTCACAATAAAAAGACATTTAAATTTGGAAGTTAACATTAATTACAAAAAAGTGTGATCACTTTCAATAAAAGTCTTGATTTTATATTTGGTAATGTCCTCTGAATCTTATGATTAAAGATTAAAACCACCTTACGTATAACTTAACAATGCCAATTTGGTAGCTAAATGCTACTTGGTCTGACTCTCTATTTGATGAATAAATTGACAATCTCCATCACTGCATGTTCCCATCAGTTCGTACGGACAAAGGACGCCATTGGGATTCGTGTTCCTGGTTAAGAATGATAAAAACAACAAAAAAAATGCTCAAAATTTTTGTAGAATTTAAATTAGAAAACTTTATATTATTTATATTTATGTTATATTGTATTTTGCTTATATTATTTTTATAAGGAAATATATCAAGATCACTCAAATATATAGAGAGCAAAACCCACCTTGGTACTTTGAAGTGTGTTAATATTGATTCATAAGATAATGTCTTCTTCATTTGGAGCTCTCCTTCAAGTCTTGTAGAATTCCTCTTCTCATTGCCTGGTTCTAAAGTTGTAGGTTTTATCATGTTATTTTCTGATACTTTATTATCTACTTTTTGTGCAACCTCTGAGTTAAGGACATCAGTGACAGGGATAGAAGTATCATTTAAATGTTCGGTCAATACTTGTTCAGTATCATTTTGTTTAGATGTATTTTCTTCATCAGTAGTTAGAGTAGAATTATTTAATACTATATCTTTTTCTTTGCTCGCTACATTTACATTTTCTGTAGCGACTTCTATTTGTACAGGTCTTTCATTTTCATTTGATTTTATCAAAGAATCATTCTCATTTAAAACCGTTTTATCAATATTGGACTGTTCCAATGACAGGTCTTCACTTTGTGAAGTTTCTGTACTTGCAGTAGATACTGTGTCTTTTTCCAATCTTGAAAATTCGCAAATTTCCGGAATGTTGATAGATGGTACTTTTTTGCGAGAAAGTTGCCGTGTGTGATTAGCTACCTCTTTCAACCTATTATCTAGAAGTTGTGCTCCAGCTTCAGGTACCCTAAAAAATATAATTAATGACGATATTTTAAAGACATTTACAATTATTCATAATGATTTAATGATTTATAGAAATACATTACTTGTATTCTTTTCCTACGATCCTATTTCCCAAAGTTGAACAAATAGTTGCAAGTTTAAAGCATTCTTGCCGACCTGCGTTAATTTTCCCATGTGCTGCTACTACCTTTGGACCTATATTATTAATACGGTTCTGTTGCATTTGTAATCTCTCTTCAGCAACTTTTAGTTGTTCTCTAAGCTTTTTTACTTCAGCAACTAAATTTGTTTGTAAATCTCGTTCCATGTGCCATTGACGAAGATTAGTAGACATTTCCGCCAAATCATCTAATATTGTGTAGCTATATTATCAATATACAAATAAATTATTATATAAAGACACATTAAAAGTAAGTATATGTTAATGAATTATCACTGAATGTATTCACCGTTTCATAACTAGTTCTTGTTCCATATCAATTAAACGTTGTTCTTGTTCTGTGTGTGGAAGAGTTATAAGTGTATTTAACTCTGTTTTAACATCTTTCTTTATTACTTCCCAATTTTCTTTTATACTTCTTGTATCCTTTGATGATGAATTATTTTTAAATAATAGAAAATAATCGTCATGCTTATTTTCTGTGTTTGAATTCAGTGATGTATCTTCCTGATATTCTGAAATTGTAGATTCAGATGCGTCAAGACTTGTTTTTCTTTCTTGAGGTCTTTGTGATAAAATAATAGTTGACGCATCTGAGTCCACTACATCATTATCACCAGATGGAGTATCATTAGTAATAATGTCTCCCTCCATAAAATGTATAAGTTGATTCATATCATAATCACATATATCTTTATTATTACTATCTTTACTTCCAGAAATATTTTCATTTCGATTAATTACTATTTTCTTATTTAAGATCACTTTATTATTTATTGTTACTACACGTTCATTTGTATCATTTTTTACTTGTACTTGTACATATTTTCGATTCACCTCATCCGTGGATAAAATTTTTAAGCTAGGTGAAGCTTTCGTTTTCGCCTGAATTTTATGCGTAGACGTCTCAACATTTTTTTGCGATGTATTTATCGGTAACATTGTGTTTTCAAGAGTTTCATTTCCAATATTATTTGGATTGCTTTCCGTAGATACACAAATATTATTAGCTATTATTGATGTCGTTTTTGTTTGATTTGAATTTATATTTTCTTGTTTATCAACATTACACGTTTTATTAATACATGACTGAGCACTGCTTGTTGATATAGTTGTATTTTTTGCATCAACCAAATTTTTAGAACAATTTTCCTTGTTTAGCTGTGTATTTATGTTTTGACTTTTTGTAGGTATTGTTTGATTTACTTTTACAGGTAGCTCTTTATTTGAATTATTAGACAGTGTGGATTTTGAAGATACTTCTACATTTTTGTTTTTTGCTAAATTGTTATTTTCTATAGTTCTATGCAGCTTCAGTTTCTCGCGTTCCAAAATTTGTTGCTTCAATCGACGATATTCCTCTTGTTGAGATGCGGGTAAATGACGCACAGCCTGTAAAAATATTCCCATAATTAAATGATTTGTGTTACAATAATGTATCATGTTATAGTATTCTTACCAATGGTGTGTGAAGATTGGATGAATTTAATTTTTCTGGTTTTGTCGTTAATACCGAATCTTTTTTAAGTGCTTGTGATACTGAGGTTGGTCTTGCAGCTGCCATAGATTCTTGTTTTTTCCGTACCGCGCGTAAAAATTGATCTAAATTTTTCTCAAATTCTGCTGTAGAGTTTACTGTTGATTGCTGCTTTTCTGTTATAAGAGAATGAGCTGAAGGAATAGTTATTTTCTTTTGCCATTCAGATTCAGAATCACTTTCTGTATCAGACTCTAAATTTATAACGATTCTTTGAGTGTCAGACAATGCCTTTGCATTAACAGACCATTTACTGTCATTACACTGCATCTTTGATAAAATTTTGTTTTCTGCCATTTTTTGTTTGTTATAGAGAGTAGCCTTTTGTAAATTTAATCTTTTTTGAATCATTGTGTTTTGATATTTTTTTGCATTGTTTACAACTTTTGTACTTGCAGGAATTGAAACTCTTTTTATAAGCTTCTTCTGTGGACCTTTTGTTATAGGTATTGATCTTTTCCTTCCCACAGTTGTATTTAATGCTTTAACACTCTCAGTAGATACATATTTTTGTGCAAGATTATTTATTTTCTCCCCAGCATTTGACTGATTTTTATCATTTTCAGAACCGTATGAATTTATGTGTGGAAGTGGTAAAGATGTTGTACCATCAGTGTTTGTTATATTAGTTGTATTACCTGTATTAACATCATTTGAAACAGTTTGATTCACAATTACTTGATTTAATGTAGTAGATACTGCTGTAATTGCAGGTGAATTAGTGCAATTACTAGTCATTTTTGTTCGTTTTGGCAAAGATGCTAATAAAATTGCTCTTAATGCTTCTTCGTCTTCATCAACACTTTGTCTTCTATCTTCTTTAGACTTTACTTGTTCTGATGCATCAGATGAATTATTATTACTCTGTATTTCTTCTTTGCTAGTACCCAAAGAAATTTCATTTTTTTCATCAACAATGTCTTTTGAAGTTTTTAGTTCAGGTATACTGTTACTGTCTGTTGAATCTCCCTGTGTTTGAATTTCATTTTGATCTTTTTTATCATCTGTATGAAGAACTTGATCTGACTTATGTATTTGCGTATCTATAGGATTTATATTATCATTTTTTGTACGTGATGTATTATGCTTTTTTGTAATCAAAGCTGCTGTGTTGGTATTTTTCCTTTTTATCCCTTTCTTTACAAGTTTCTTTTTCTTTTGTGTTGGAGTTTTAATATCACTAGTTTTATTTGAACTTGTAGTAGTTGTATTATTTTGTACCAGAGCTACACTAGGACTACTTTCTACTAGTGAGGTATCAGTTTTATTTGCAGATGTTTCATTAGTTGTATCTTCATGTAAAGAATCATGAAATGCAATTGGTATTGCTAAAACAGAATGAGACTTTTGTGGGATGGACATTAATTTTATTGGTTTAAAGGAAGCATTTGTCTTTGTACTAGTTTCTTCATCAATCATAACTGGCTGCATTTTTGCACTTTTGAATGTAGGCTCTTGCTGTGTTGTACACTTTCTGGTAGGTAAAGGTAATTGCAACTGTTTATTTGTTTTTAAAATTGGTGCTGGAACAAGTGTTCTATTAATTAATGTTGGTATTTTATTTGTATCTTTGGTAACATCTGGTAATCCCTTCATATAAAGTGGTTCTGATATTTTTTCTTTAATATTGTTTGATAAATCATTTGGAATGTATTCTGTAGATTTTATGTTTCTAGAAGTATCAGTTGAATTTATGTCTGTTTCATTATCAGGCAGATCATCAATCGTTACCATTGAACTACTTGGTGATACTGATTCCATAAGAGAAGTAGTGGAACCAACAATTGCATCCTTTGGAGTTGTTACTGTTTTAGTTTGTTGTTCATCTTCATTTATATTGTTTGTTTGTTTTATAGTTGCTACATGTTGAGTTGTTGTATTATTACATTGTTCATTATTTCCATGTGTATTAAAAGCATATGATTCTAAAGAAACTAAGGAGGAATTTGAAGTACCCAGTGGACCAAGAGTTTGTGGAAGAGCATGTGATAAGTCAGGATCATATATAGGAGTATCAGTTGGTGAATAAGGCATTTCTTGACTTGAATTAACATCTAAAAGTTCAGAAGTATTATTACTTTTAACAGTATTGCACGTATTTTCATAAGGATGAACATTTAAATGAGAATTATGTACTTTCATAAAATCTGATTTAGAAGTTTCTGTATTGTTTGGTAAATATTGCATATTTGCATTTGAAGTACATAACGGACTTTGTGATGGTAAATAGTATACAATATTTGGCAAATAACTTCGATTTTCAATGATTTTCCCCTGATAAGATTTTTGATCATCTTGGTTAGTTGTTATAGATGCATTAAAATTTGGACTGTTATTTGCTTCATTAAGACTGATAAATGATACATCAGATGGTTGAATACCTAATAACTCTGTGTCTATAGATATATCTGCAGTAATTTTGTCTGTTGGAGAGTATGGTAATTTTTCTTTTTCTCTTTCAACATCTGTATCTAATTCCATATCTTCGGTATGATTACTTTCATTTACAGGAAGCGGAGTATGAGGTGGTGATGCAAAATTTAATAATTCTTCTCCTGGTATAGGGATACTGTCTAAAAAGCTTTGAGTGAATGGACTTTCACTACGGAAGGTATTAGATTTCTTACTCTTTCCTGATTTTATACCCTTTTGAATTCTATTCTGATGTTTCTTTAATACAGCAGATCGAAGTGCAATCATTCTCAATTCTAAATCTTCTTTATCTTGATCATCATTTATATCTGCAGTCACATTTTTTGCAATCTTTGGTTGATCATTCTGTTTATTTGATTTATTTTGCTTTGTTTCCAAGGCCTTTTGTCTCAATAATGCTAAATCTTCTTCATCATCTGCATCATTAGATTCTTTTTTACTCGCTTGCATAGTAGATTTTTCTTTTGAAATATTTGTGACATCATTATTATCAGAAATACCCTTTACCATGTTTATTAATTTTTCTTTTAAAGAGGATGCATGTTCCTTATTTTTATTTAAAGTTTCTTCTAATGAATGAGTTCCCATTGAATCCAATTGCCTGACTTTTTTTAGTAATTTATGTGTATCAACATAATTATGAGATGACATTAGCTCAGTATGCGATGTTTTTCTAGACATTGTCTTTGTTGAAGATCTGTATGGTGATCTAGCACGGATGATTGGGGATTTTGATCTTCTAAAAGGAGACCTTGTTTTCATCAGAGATCTATGTCTTTTAGGTGGTGATCTTGGAATTACTCTCGATCTACTATTTCTACGATTAGGACTAATCTCTCTATGATGCGATCTAGAAGTATTTTTTGTCACATCATGTTTTACCGCATTACCACATTCTTTCATAGATATATCCACAGTAGATGAAGAAACTAGATCATTTATTGACAACACACTTGTATGATTCCTTTTCTTTTTTCTCTTTTTTTTCACTCTACTTTTTGAAGAAGTACGTATTACAATTTGTTTAGAATTATCTGCAAGACCAACAATTTCCATGTCACTGTCACTTGAAATAGGCACAAGATCATCGTTTTTTTCTTGAAGTGTAGAAGTTGCATGTTTTGTTCCAATGCATCCTGATTCTTTTATTTGATGACGGTTTTCTTTTCCCTGGACTGCATCTTGTAGAATAAGGTCAACTTCTACTTGATTAGAACATGATATGTCGAGAATGATAATACAACAGGTACATAAAAGTTTAATACGTTATTAAATAGAAGTATATCTTATATAAATAATGTCCCAAAAATATTAAAAGTATAGATCAACAAAAGGTAACTAATTTTACATTAAAGCTTATCTTTAGTAATCAAATAAAAAATGTACAAAAGTATAAGATATTTTTACGCTTTTTATAATAAATTACTTATATTATTTATAACTTTTGTATATAAAATAATATTAATAATAAATTAAAACATTACAAAGTTTTTGGCATTAATGTATTCTTAATAACTGTAACATTTAAAGATACTAAAAAAAAATGTATTATTTAATTTACCTCTCCTATTATAGCCCTTGGAAGGATAAAACTTTGTAGGAGCGGTACACCACGTTGCATTGTGTTGGCTCGACAGACAGTTCGAACACTGAGAAATTTTAGTACCATATCCGTAATTTAAATGTCCTTCCTCGGAAGAACTTACATCCTCCAAGGATATTTCACCTTCTTCTTTCTCATCTATCACACCAATTGTTTCCGTACACTCACTCGACAAATCGCTAGCCATTTTTAAACTTACCCTCAAATTGTGAACAACTAATCGCGTTCATTCGTAATAATAAAAAACGAATACTGTTTCATAAAAATTAGGGTTAATTACGTATTAGCAATAATTGTGATTTTTCACCGATCTAAACCTAGTACATGCACAACACTTTATTGTAAATAATTTTACGTTAGAAATCTTTTCACATATAAAACAAAAAATTTTAGTAAGCCCGAATATTAATTTTAATACAACAAAGGAATAATTAAGACACCACAACATCCGTTTTTATCGCAGCTTTGTCTACACGAATAAATGCATGCAATAGTTCCGCCATACTAGGTCGTTTCCAACACATGATGTGAAACGGTTGATATTCACTGATTCGATGTGTTCTAAAATTACATAACGATCGCAAAACATAAAAACGAGGCAGTTAATTTTTGAACGTATCTTTTTATCAATCACATCACTGTATGCACAATACCATTTTTTGTAAATCAAGTTCTACTAAAAAATAGAGTCAACTTATGATTTTATTTTTATATATATTTTAAATATCTCTTTCACCAGTTTTTGCTTTTATGATAATTTAATCAATATATACATATATTTTTATCCTAAATAAATTAATATAAAAGCTATTTAGAATACACGTTAGCAAAACGATTACACTTGTACGATAATTCTTGTGCAATTCTATAGGTGAACGGAATTACTATTTGTCACTTCCGTTTGGTCGCATTTTTAAACGAAGGATATTAAATTTAGGCTCAACATGATAATCGAGTAAATCTTTATCAAATATAAAGCGTGCTAATGCTTGATCACCAATTCCAGATAGAATAGCCACAAATCTTGCCATCTCATTTATACTTTTCATTTGATCTTCCATAAAACCAGTAATAATAAAATCACTTGCATTTAAATCGCCATGTTTTTCCGCCACGGCGTTTACCTCTACTAGTTTATCAGTTACTTCAATCTCCAAATCTAATGCTGTCTAAATCAATTTTATGATTGTATTTATAATTATTAAGAATGTTTAATTTATTTTTAAATTATTTACTTTAAAAGCGTGCAACGGACATTTCCAATCTTGATCGAGAGGTGACTGTATTGGACACAAATTTACACGCCCCCCGCGCATTTTTACGTAATTTAAGAATCTGAGAGCGTGCTCATGTTCCTCATGATGCATTTGCATGAAAAATGACTCACAGCCAGGTAAAGCTACGTCAGCACGTCCAAAGTATGCAGCCTATAGAAAACAGCTGATTTGTATTAAATATAATGATATTAGAAAAGCTATTTATTTTTTATCTCACCATGGATAAATAGTAATAGAAAGCTTTTAGCTCAGCATTTATTTGCACGTTTAATATATCTTCAGTTTCTTGATGAAATTTATAATTGGTTGGTTTTCCACTAGGCCATTTCATGGGTTTATCAATGCAAAAGCCACCAAACGTTCCATTCGTACAAGACGTAGTCAAAAAGTTTGCAGGAGATATTTTTGGTTTACATATTTTCTTGAGAAGATTAATTCTTGAGAAACATTACTTATTTTTTAAACTAGATCTGATATTAAATTTTTTCATCAATAAGTTAGAGACTTACTCCTTTTTATACAATTGTCGAGTACATAGATTAAAGATGTCACAAAGAATTTTCCAGTCACTACATAATTTTGACATGTTTCACTTTTAGCTACGAATAATTTACATTTCGCATTAAAAAATTGTTAATTGTGAAAATTATTCTTCAAAAAATTTTCATTTTAATTCACATGTCATTATATCGATTCGCAATTTATTTTGGTATCGCATAGTAAATTTAGTGATAAAAATAAGTACTATATATTCAGAATAACCAAGTTTTATTATGATCAAAGTTAACACTATGCTGGGCAATACATTAAAACGTTTGTCATATTTATTAACATGTTAGGAGTTCCGAATTTCATTTCTTTAAAATATTTGTTAACTTAACGCAAAAATCGATGATATTATATAAGATTATACAAGTGGATATATTTAATTTTATCGATAGAAATTAAATATTGTACGTGTTACTCACTTTAGTGTTATATAGTGCATGTTTAATTATTGTTATGTATTTATTCATAACAATCTTGTGTGTACACAGTATATTCATTTTTCTTACTAAATGTGTTACTTTTATGAATAACATTTTAATTTCTAAGTTCCTGATCGATGATATATGTCCCTAGACCATCGCCAAGTCTACCTAATCTTGTTACATAATTAGCAAGTTCATCGATAGAATCTACTTGGTCTTTCAAATATTCGCTTTCCAGGAAATCTAATAAGTTCGGATCGTTATGTTCCGTCGCTAATGCGTGCATCGCAAGGAGGCTCTGGAAATATTAGAATATTTATAAAAATATTTATTTCATTAAAAAATATATTACCATTTTGAAATGTTTGTATTATAAAATTAATGTATAAAAAAAAAAATATAAAAATTTATATTTGAATTGGAGGAGCTGGGATTTGAACCCAGGACTTTCCGCATGCGAAGCGGACACTCTACCACTGAGTTACACCCCCACTTAGAAAAAGAGATACTAAAAGTATACAAATATCATACAAAATGAAAATATACAAAGAAAATTGATTAATTTAGTAAAATATAGTGCAAAATATCAATTGTATTGTACAGAAATAATAGATAAACAGAAGTTTTTTCTTAAAATAATTGTATAAAAATTTATTTTCCTTATACCAATAACAATAATATTTACAGTTGTAATATATTATAAATATACATACCTCGTTAATTTTCCTCTCTAACTTTAATGCTTCAGTCATAGCATCGTGAGCGCTATCCCAAACATCTTTTGGCGGACTTTCAATACGTGACAAAACGATACTACCACCTCTTTTGTTTTGATACGTCATGAATTTCATGGCATGTTCTCTCTCTTCGTCCGAAGCTTTTTTGAAATATGAATAATGACCTGGTAAAGCTACGTCGCTTCGATTAAAATAATATGCCTAAGAAAAGAGATAGTAGAGTAGAACGTGGAAAGTAAGGTTAGCAAAAATTATAATATAAAAAATTAAAAGTTTCTTCTTATGTAAATATCATTGTTTAAGAAAATTTAATGTTACAAAATGGCCATTTAATCGATATGTCAACTAACCATAGAGAGATAAACGTAACTCGCATACAATTCCATATTGATTTGGTCGTTGATGGCTTTTTCACAGTCGGCGTGAAAATTTTGTCTAACCAGGGTTGTGATGCTTGACGTCATTGTAAACAATTTTGATAAGGTAAAATACAAATATAAGGATACAATGTAATAAATTACACTAATTTTCTGGAGGTTTACAATGCACCAGGTATAAGCAGATGATACAGAAGAAATATCATACTCGCATGCGCGGATGCGCACGTTTTATCGATTTTACGTTTAAAATTATGACCCTGAATATAAACATAACGAGTTAACAAATAATAAATTTAATGCAATTTGGTTTGTGGTTGTGATTTATTACTTTTTTTTCATGAGATTATGGCAATTTAGGTTGTAATTTTTACGTTTTTCTCTATATATTCCATTCGAAAAATTACTATAATATATAGATAGTTATTATGTACAAATTGTGAAAAATAGATATGCATTATGAATTTCTAATTTTGTTAATGTTGATATTTTGGAATTAAAAAATATTTCATTTTCGATTTCTTTGCATTCAAACGTCATTTAAATAGTGTGTGTTCGAAAAGTAATCATAACGTGATGCTTGACTGTTCAAAGCCAATGGGCAGAGAGCACTATGTTTGCAGTATGACTTGGTTTGGATAGGTTTCGAAACACATAAATGGCTGCAAGTGTACATCGATATATTATATGATAAACCTCTTGATTTGATTTCGATTTAAATATTGAAGGTAGCATTTTTTTATCTTCTTTTTTCAAATTTAATTATAGTTAGATTTATATTTTTCGTATTGTAGCATCTTGCTCATGTTAGTAAAAAATTGATCTTGTAATTTTTGTTTCTTATTATTATTCTACATTGGGTTGTACAGAATTAGATTTTTAATTTCAAGATTTATATTACAGTCTACTATAACAATTTATAGACTTGATACCTTAAATGGGAAGATTCAGTAACAGATAATAACGTATATATATTTTCTTTTACGCAGAAATTGTAATTGAATTCACAATGGTAGTATATTTCATATTAATTAGTTACATGATCTTTTAATATTTGCAGATTAAGAAAAGTATATGCAAAGTATAAATGTTTGAGAGGAAGTGTTATCAAAATGAATCATAGTTGATAAATAATAAGTAGATTTAAATGCTATTAACGTGAGATAAAGGTTATATTTGATAGAGAATATTTTGTAATATATCTTTTGTAAACAATTGTTTATTTGATGGTAATTTTTATAATACCGTAGTAATAAATACTAGTTTCTTTAAGAGAAGGAATTAAATCAGATAGAGGTATATTATCGTACAATAATGTTTTAGGGCAAAAGAAAATGTATTATAGGTTCATATTTCACGATAATAAAGAATCAGAGGTACAATTAGATTTAAATACTTTATTGTCATGTTTAACAAATTATTTTAATATATTCCCATTATAATTTAATGTCTCATGTCTTCTCATCATTTTCTCTAGGTAGCTGAGGATGTAAAGTATATTTATACAATTTATGGGTACCTTATATCTTTGCTTAAGATAGCAATTAAGACATTCATTAAAGGTTTAATAATCATTATGGAATGTTCACATTATGTGATTTTCCACAGTAATTATTACAAAACCCAAAGTTACATAGAAATTACTGAATTGTATCATGTGAATAAAAATTAGCCGATAAACATTGCTAACAAAATATTTTCCCAGATATATACTAAACTTATGTGATCTGATGTCTATCTAGAAGTTTCAGTTTTCAATCTACCTAGGAGTCACACTTCCAGACGATATAGATTTCGTCGTATCATCGATGCTTCATGGAAGCCCCATCATAGCCGCTGTCACACGCACAAGAGTCTTACGTCTAATCTTGTGCAGTGGCCAGCAGCTGCATTAGAGTCCATTATTTTTCATTTCTTCTCTTTGCTTACATAGTTTCCATTCCAATAACTTTTTTCCGAAGTTACATAGTTTAAGTAGCTGCAAAAACCATAAAGTAATATTTATGACAAAAGTAACATCAGAAAAGAAAAAGAGAGTAAAGAAGAAGTTGAAAGAATACCGAACAAGTTTTCTTGAAATATAAATTATTCGACAGATTTCGATTCGAGTTTGAGAATGATTTTTCTACTTTGCACCATAGAGTTTTGTCGTTACGGATAGCGTTATCGCCCTTATTATGGCTATTTAATCCTGCTCTTTTCGTAGCTAATAGTGGAGTTAAAAAGTGGGATACGAAGTGGTAAAGTATGTATAGGTACAGTGAATGAATGAGTAAAGTACAACTTGGCTGGCACTATCTTTTACCACGTACCAATGATGTGGTCTATTTTCTCTTATATACGCTGTCGATGGGTAGCCTTCGTTATAGTCTGCATTCGCTAAATATTAAAAAAAAAAAAGGGAAAGAAAAACCAGTTCAACTGTAGTGTCTTAGATATCTCTTTCTCTGCTCAAAATAGTCTTCTTGCCAGAAACTCTTGAAACTATCTCGTGTAGTTTTATTTCGTAACACGATGTGGGATTTAAACGAAAAGTCCGTTTCGTTATTTACGATTCGTCATTGAGCTATTTGTTTCGTTACAATTCATATTTCTATTGGCACATTTCTACTAATGCTGCGAAAAAACAACGACACGTACGATCCATGTAAATACGTGAAAAGAATATCCGTAGCAAGATAAGTTGTGGGGACCGGACATCTGGTTGTTCTATAGGTTGATAGGATAGTTCGACTCGAATACAAAATTCATTATCTTCGATTTTCCTATTCGTACATTTCTACGATGAACTTACCGTAGTTTGTACACATCGAGGCTAACTCTTCTTCCATTTGCTATGCACCGGAAGCTACAACGCTGACCACGATTGGAAGTGATCGAGATCAATTTTAAACGATCGCTACAACGGATGCCGTTACAATGCTCGATCGTTTTGTCCCGAGGAAGAATAAGGTATCTTCGATAACTTTGTCGTATTCGCGGATAACACGGGAAATAATTTTCTTACTGAACAACTTGTTATTTAACATCGTTTCAGGAGTTTATCGTGGACGTTTCATTTAGAATCGCAGGTATTCCAAAGACAAAAACCTTGCTGCAAGATACGACTGACATTGGGATGTTCACACAATGGAATCGATGTACACCTTTCAATTGGTCCAGTAATATTCCGCCACACACTCCGCCGATCCTTGATACTCTTGTTCACGTATAAAATAATGAAATTCGAGCGGTTGCATGCTCCAGTCACTGAGGGTTGTACAGCGCGGTGTCGAGTAAATGTCAAGCAGAACTTCCAAGTAATCGCACTTGATCAATGTTCCCTTTAAATTGTTTCGGTATCACTACGCGATCGAAGCTAGACGTAAGTTAATAAACAATGATCTTTGCACTTCTGTCCATGTTCCGAGCACAACTGCCGATACCTTCTTAGTTCACCCTTGGTTATATACCAAGACACCACGTGGTCATCTAATCCACCGACCAATGACGGGGTGGCTTTAGACTGCACCGGCCAATGAGCATTTTTCTTTAAGGCCACAAGACACGTGTTTCTTGGGAAATAAGGGCACAGGCATTACGAACGAAATCGTATTTGCGTTACCGAAGTTGGACGATCGAATGCAGACGGTACACTTTTCTTGCCTAGCTTTTCTTTTCCTCCCCCGACATCTTTCTGTTACGCGATATTTGGCAATGGTCATGATCAACGATCGATCGTCTATTTTAACTAATTTCCGATTTTTCTTTCTATTTTCATGGAGAAAAAGATGTCCTTATTCTCGATTTCGTTACTCTAGGAATATTTTGCCCCGATTGCGAACAACGAATTCTTATATTCTAAGAGGCACGTGAGAAGAATTAGCCTAGATTACCGAAACAAATCAGCTTCTGCCCTTTTTGGAACCAGTGTCTTATGTTTTTGTCAGTTACATAAACGCTTTCTATTTCATTATATAAGTTCACCCTGTGACCTGGCTATTGCCGTCTGTTGGCAGTCTGTTGCCTGTAGTAGTGTTTAATGATATTGTGAAGAGGTGAATCCTTAAAACGTATCCCACATACATACCAACGCGAAGCGGGTACCCCGTTCGTTAAATAGCTGGATCCGGCATTAGGACGACCTAATTTTTATGCCTTGCTTTAAACCGTCGCTGTCTCGCTAAATCCAGGATCTATAGTCGTCAAAATATACCTAATCCGTGCCTTCTGTTCTTACTCTATTTCCAACAGAAAATTTCTCCAATTTATCGCAGATAGCTCCATGGGTATTGTATTTTTCTTAGAAGAACAATTTCTTTAAACATACTTCCATAATTCGAGGATTTTTGAGTTCGATCTTTAGTGGACTTAGATCGACGTAATCGCGGCTATAGAGTGAAATTAACGGGTGGATATTATCAGTGTTGACTGTTGCTGACTTTTATGGCTTCCAACGAAGGAGGTCACGTGATAAAGGACACGAGATGAGTCGCTGTTAAGTGAAAATCGAGCTAGCATTATCGACGTTTGACATTCACATAACATCGAAGGAACATCGGGCTAAGGTTGCTAAGGTGTGTAAGGAACATCGATGCGAGTTGGAAGAGTAAGGAACGTGAGACATCGATGTTCTGTTCGACATTCCTACGGATAAAACACAGCTGGTTTGCCGGATGAAATATTTGACAGCTCCTAGATCGTTGACGGATCATCGTTAATGATCGATTGGTTATTCCCTATTCGAGTCTCCGTTATAACTTGAAACTCGAAGGAGGGACGAGTGGTCGAGGTGGATAGTTTTGTGAGTGAAGGAGCTCGCTCGGGAATAAGGGTGGAATGCGAGAAGCGGATGAAGATGAGGAGCCATCTAGCTAACCTTACGCCCCTGCCGTACGTTCCCTCTGACCGAGGAGACAACGACGAGGAGAAAGAAAAAGAGGACGATGGTGGCGGGGGGTAACACTAGCCGAGTAAGCTCTGAACACTTCTTAGGATTCAGGGCTTAGCACCCCTGGATCCTCAGGCTTCACGTCTGCCTGGCCTAACCTGGGTCTCCTCCACTGACTCCACCGATACCCGCTGTCCCGTTTTTCCGTCCATCTTTCCACCGATCCACGACTTTCCTTTCCGTGTTCTAATTACTTCTCACTCGTGTCCATTGTCCTTTTTCAGCCCAACCACCACCGCGCTGTCAACGTGAAAGAGATCGGACAATCGTGACAGAAGATACACGCAGGAACCGATTAAAAGAACTACCCTTCGTGAACAACAGAAGACCGGAATCGTACGTATGATTCACATGCATCGAGGATTACGCATTTCTCATTGCAAAATTCACAGGATCATCGTGATACCTTGCTCGACGTCCGTATGATCCTCTTCTCAGAAGACACAGACGTTTCCCACGACGGTTGCGATGGATTTGTTGATCATATAGGTACCCACCTTAAGTTTATGTCATATTTCATATCGTAAGTTTACAATGAAATGAGACAGAAACATAAGACGGCTTTCCTATGTTAGGTCATCCCTCCGTCCTTGGGGTAGTGAGGTAGGTTGCGTTCCCTTCTGCTCGCTGGCCAAGCTCGACACGGATATCGAGTAGAATCGAAAGGACAATTTCGCGATTAACTTAATTTAACTTAACTTTCCTTTGCGACGAAATAATGCTACTCGCGCCACTGCACGAAGAATTCGTTATGCGATATAGTGCACGGACAACCAAACGCCGGAGTGTCAGATTGGTATTACGTGTCAGAAGGGTGGACATCAGTTAGGATTTCAAACCTGGACTCTCTACAAAGATGTGTCACTTGCTCAACCTCTGATTCGCATAATTTCTTAATAAATCAAACGTGTTTACGTATATCAGAATATCTCTGTCACTTCTTACAACGATGTTTCACATTTATCAAACACTCTGGGTATGTTCTAACAATCTTAAGGCATGCAACGGATGATGAATTTACGAAATTTGTTATGTACAATATTGTACTTTTTGGCAAGGAGAAATTGTTCCCTGTGGCGTTTCAAAATTATGACAAGTGGGCTGAGAGATCGCAAAGTGAGATATTTAAATATTCCATCGAGTGAATCGCAACGATTGGAATTATTAGAACAAGAGGAATGTATTTGGGAAAAAGTAAGGAACGCCGCATACAGATACCTAGACAGTTGCATACGAATATACGCGCGTGAAGTTGCATAAGAAGCCCTAAATCTGCTTGAGGTAAACGGGATTAATCTCATCCACCCCACGCGAAGCCTTGTCAATCTCATTGGCGTAGAAAAATAGAGTTCTTCTGTGAATTACAATTTTTTTGGCTCTAACGAGATTCCGCTGTTCGTTTTTACGACTTCCAGCTTTTCAAAATATCGCCATGTTGGCCTAAATAAAGGCCATCTGCTGCCTGATTTTCGGCCAGAAAATAATTCCTTAATGTTAAATAAAGTAGCAAGAAACAGGGTATACAAGTTAGACGTGACATGAAAAGGTTTTTCTGTCTTGGACCTATAAGCATGAACCTACCAAGCATTCTAAACAACTGTGCAAAGTCATACCACGATAATCAACTGTTTTGAATTGCAATAGGCTATACATTAGGACAAATATTTTGTTTGTCAAGCAGGTACATGTACTTTGAATACGTTATACATGTATGTTGCTACACGTGTTACTTGCTGCTTTAAATTCTATTTAAAAACTTGACCAACGCCTGTATTAGCTATGTACAATTACACAAGTAACCATCTTTGAAGACGTACTTAATTCCACTGACAGTCCATTGTGTTCTAAATTGCAAAACATCATACCAAATGGAATAAACATGCAGGAAAGTAGAATTCGGTTTAGCAGTAGGCGCCAGTAACATGACAAGTGTGTTATTCCAGTTTTAAATCTACAGAAAAGAAATTTATTAATATCAACGTTAATTGCAATAATCTAATAGAAATTTGTTAAATTGTGAAATCAGTGCAGACAAAGGATTCTTCACGTACATTCAAGCAATCGCTTTCCATCGTTTAACGCAGTTTGATAAAAATTGAACGCAACATCTCGTGACGGGATAAAAGAAAATTTAGGTGCAAGGAATTACAGCTATAGTTAGGTTTGTTATTTTGAAAGGTTGTTTATACCGGTGGATAGCCTCGATCTTCAACGATGGCACCCGTCCGACGGCGGCTGGCGTCACGTCGTCCTAATTCGCACGATTTCGCATAATTTTCGGCTGCTCCAATTATATCACAACACACGAAGTTTCAGAGCTCGATTTTCCGAAATTGTAAACAAACGTACACGGAACACCGATCGTGCACGATGGATTTGCCAAAATAACTCGTCGGTTTCTCAAAGTTTACCCTGCCATCTGGTGTGCTTGGGAAATACTAATTTTGTTGTCCGATGTTCGCAAATTTTACATTGGTGCTTCATTTTCCAACCTGTGAGCAGTATTTTCGGATTTTCCACGCTGAGAATATCACAAACATTCCTCAAAATTGGTCAAAATTACATTCTAAATTTAAGTGTGCTCTTAAATAAAATGAAATAAAATTAACACTTGTGACGGGAGGTGAGTCACAGTCATAGAAGACGTAATTTATTATAAAATATACGACCGTTTAAATTAACACACGCCATGTTCAAAATTCCATGTCGCATTGCCAATTCAATTCGAGTAATGTCTTTGGGTCAGAACTAATTCAAGCGTTAAACCTTTAAAAATGTCTTCTTTGTCTTATAAAATAATTATAGTTCGTTTCCTAATATTTCAACAATAGAAATACTTCCGAAGAATATCTGCTGGTCGTTGATTAATTTTCTATTACAAAGATACAGCGTTCAAATGTTGCGCGTTAGTAGGGCAATGGTTCGCAGTGGAAGTGTCCTGTGCTCGGTCAGACACGTCTCGCTTGTCTCACCCTTTTCCTTTCGAGTAACGCAACGTTTCGCAGTCCGGACACCAAACCACCCTACTACGTTCCCAACCGGACTTCGTCACTGTTACCAATGGCCACCAAACCACCTGTTTCCTTTACCTACCCCTGCACTACGGTTACCGATGTGCCATGCTCTTATCGACCTACCTTGGTATTGCAGTTTGCCATCTCTCAACTCTTTATCATCCGCTCCCGTACATCTTTTCTCACGATTTACCGCGTCTATTTTCCCGTTTTTCACTCGATTTCCGAACCAAATCGTCGCACTCGAACCTTCCAAGGGGATGTTCAAGCTTACCTTCAAGGGGAAGTGTGAAGGAGTAAATCTGATTTTGTTTTTCACGTGGAATATATGACGTCGAGTCGTGGAGTAATTGGTAATTACGATCAAGTGTATTTAAGTAATGCGAACGATAATGTCGCGTCCATGACGTAGGTGTTCGATGACGTCAAAGGAAAGCGAACTATACCAGGGCACTGAACTCGTTTCAACGGCTACAAAGGGAAAGGCTAGAGGTACGGCGAAACTGGGACAAAAAGGTGTAGGAGAGACCATGGTCGGAGTTTTCGTGCTCTGGTCGTAAAAATTGATAGCAGAACGTGCGAAATTCAGCGGAAAGGAAAAAGCTAATATTAACAGCGGCGTGCTGTGCCGAGACGTGAAATTTTCACGACGTGTATAAGTAAACCGAGCGTGCAAACGTGTTTTAAAGGTCAATTAGCGCAAAGTTGTATGAAATGCACGGTGTCAGGTACGGTGTTAAATTCGTAGGATTTTTAAAGAGCAAGCAATGATAAAATAAATTTTTAACAGGTTTCATTGACGCAATCCGGCGAACCGTTTTGGACACCGATGGAGGGGGTCAGTTAGTCGGGGTGGGAGGGGAGAGGATTTAATACGCGAATAATCTTCCCGATTAGCATAGCGTCGAATGTCAATGGCAAGACGCGACAAAGAAAAGCGCAATTATTTCCTCGATCGCGTTTAGGGCAGAGCTTCTTTGCGTCGCGCTCGTTGGGGTCGTTCATCGGGGGTGGTTCCATAAATAGCGCGCCACCTGATATATAGGTATTCGGGTCAGCAGGAGGCGAGCCAAGGGCGGCTTGTTCAAGATCTTCAACGATGCGTGGATTTTTCTATACCACGCTTTATCCGCACGCATTTATTACTCGCAGTTTTCCCTGCCATTTAACTCCCATGGAAACTCCACTGTCATCGGCGTAGGATCGGTGCACGCGCGAGATCACGGGAAAATTCGGCGGTCCGAGTGTTCGAATCGAAATGGGGATAACCGAGAGTGAGGGAAAATTCTGAGAGAAAATTCCGTGGGAAAATTTTGAGGGGAAATTCTGAGGGAAAATTCTTACCTTCGAGAACGGAACGATCATTGAGTATGCGATGCGACTGTTAGGTCTCTGTTTGGGGTGTAGAGACGGTTCGATTCGTGGAGCGTGGTTGTTCGTGCGAACAGTAGCACAAAGAGTTTTGAGCTTAGTTACCGAACGAGGGTGGTGGAGCACCGCGTATCTTTTCAGCGGAAGAACTTAAGGAGACACCTAGAACGTCTCGTGGGTTGACCCAGTTTCTCCCATGAACGTGTATTCCATTGACCCAAGATGGTTGCCAGGCAACAGCACACCATGGGCCTTGGACATTTTGGCAGAAGTGCAACGACTTCGCTTCTCGAGGAGATTCCTATTCCGATACGCCTCGCTGGTACGTCTCGCGATAGCGAAGAAGACGGATAGCACGAGACAGGAGACGAGAAACTATCATCCACGCAGATCTTGCACGATCACTCTCGATGGGGTTGTCGAAGCTATGTTTACCAGCCCGAGGCTGGCTCTATCGACGGGGCAAATCGACACTCGATCGCACTGTTCTCCGCGAAGCCACGACTACGCACTCACTCGGTTTATCAATGAGCCCGATCACGTTCTCCATCACCGGATGTAGCTGCACGTCCTTGAAAGAAGACCGAAAGTGGTTACCGAAATCGGCGGTTGTTTAGTAGGATATGCACTCTCACTCACTCGCGATCAATCTGATCTCATCCCTTTTCACTCATCCTCTTTCTCTCTCTATTTCAGATGCGTGTCGTTGTCGTAGTACTTGGTGGGGAGAGATTGTGAATGACGCAAGTCATAGGAAATCTGGGTCACCGGGTCATGCTACTCCATCCCCTGTGAGCTCCTCTTCAATGGGGCTTTATTTATGAAACCCGATGTCGCGCAATCGAAGATGTACCTGCGTGCAGGCCCGTTATGCGATCGGGCTGGATCATCGGGAATGGAGGGAAGTTCGCTTTCGATTAGATCTTCCATCCCAGGCAATCTTCCACCGACCACACGCCATACGTTTTCACCCGCGAGTCGTGCTTACGAGAGAGAGGAAGCTGGGATTTCTCGCTGTATCGTTCGATCGGAACGACGAAGCTCGAAACAGTAGCAACGTAGCAACGGAGAGAGTTCCGAGAGAGATCGAGAGAAGAGTACGAAGAAACAGGAAAGGAGAGAGACACGGAGGTGGATCGAAATACGTTTGATCCCGAGTGGCTCGAAGTTTTCATAAATTGTTTTAAATCTGAGGATCCATGGTTGCGATTAACGAGATAGGAATGCGAGGAGAGAACAGAGCGAGATAACGGAAGGAAGAGATTAGGAGAAAGGTCGTGGGAAGAGTAGACGGGGAAGGTAAAAGCGGGAAAAGAAGGGACGCGAGGTTGACGAAGAAGGTGAAACGTACGGCGACCTCTCGGTCCGCACAGCCTTGGAAAACTGGGGCTTTGAACTGTCATGCACCATTTCTCGATGCCTATTGCAGCCAGCATGAGAAGAGTTAGGGGTAGGGGGTACAAGCGCATGTAGTCAGCCTGTATGACGTCAGTGAGGCAGCGGCCAATCCTGTGTCCGCATTCTACTGACGTCACCACCTCCCCCGAGGTGACGTGCATTCCAAGGAAAAGAGGGGAACAGAGGGTCGAGGTACAGGATTGTCGAGGGACAAAGGGGGTTGCAGGAAGGTGCAGGATGACGAGGATAAGTAGTGCACCATATTTTGATCCAATTAACGCTGTTGGAAAAATAAAAGAGAGAAATAGACGGTCGTCGAGAGAATTTTGGCTCTTCTCGTTCGTGTTTTCAGCTGACTCCTTCGTTTCACGATGGATAGAGCACACACCATTCTCTAGTAACGATAGCAACGATTATCTTCGTTTCGCCATGGTCTTTAAAATTTGGAATCTTCAAATTCCAATTTCTCCGTTCGTTTTGATCAAACTTGCGTCGTGTAAAATGACAGCGTTTCGTCATCGTTTCGTCTAGCGAGGAATTTTAGGTAAGAGGAATTCGGTGAAGATCTCTGGTTGACAGTCACAGTGTTTCTAGAGGTTTACGTCGCGCGAGAAAAACAGCGACTAGTTCGCTGAATCGAATGCACCGCGTGAAAACTAGGACAATGACGCTACCTGCTAGAGCTGCGTCATACTTGCAGATCCGTTGAATTTTTTATGAATAATTTAAAAATTAACCGTCCAATCGAGCGTCAAAGAGGACATTTAACGAACTATATTCGATGCTGCAGGTGCTGCTGGAAAAGCACAAAGAACATGTTTACGGACGAAATGACCTTTAAATTCTCGATAGGAGAAAGTGTTCAAAGTTTGCGTTCAAAGGTGACAGGGGAAAAAATGGCTCGACGTTGTATCACGTTGGAAATTGGTTGAAAAATTTGTCCGATATTTTCCGTTTTCACGATTGCACTGTAATACCGATGATCGAGACCGGGATCGAAGGAAAATCACGGTTCGATGCGGAAAGCGAGAGGTATGCGGGATTTTCTAGCCATGGTCTTGTCTATGGAGATTTTTGCGTGGGTGTGTGTTTGGGTTCGAATCGGACCACGTGTTCGTTTGTAAGCTGCGTCGAAGCATCGTCCAATTTCTTACGCGACAGTTCAACACGCACTCGCATCGGGTTCACTCGAAACCGTCACTCTATTCGATGATTCAGACCAGAGTCAATCGAACATTCACGTGGAGTCCGAGCGTTGAAAACAAGTACCATCTATTTCCATTTACTTGTCCGGCAAGCATAAAACATAAAGTACTCCGCGAACGAAAACGCACTACTGACTACTTACGACATTCTGCGACAAATGAAACACCATACAGGCGACACTTCCCGATATCCCCTTTAGTGACAACTTTTCCTTTCCACGTACACTTCGAATTTCCGAAATCCTTTTACATCCACTCCTCGACTGCTTCGACGTTCTCTCTCTCTCTCTCTCTCTCTCTCTTTCTCATTTTCTCTCTTTCTCTCTCTCGATTTTCAACGAGTTCAATTTCTCTCGAGACGAACCACGTTTCCCCTAGTTTCTTCGATAAAGACTGGCATATCTCGTCGGTGCTCCGGCGTGATTGATTTTCAGAGACGCGCGAAAGGCTGTTCCTGCGGTTATTTCAATGAATCTCGAGCGTTTTCAGTGAGGAATCCTGTCGGGCGAGGAAGAAGAGCGAAGTATTCGAGGGAGCGGGTCCAGCCTCGAATTCGCGCGTCTCAGTGATCGAGGCCGAACTGCAGTCGGGCTAAAGCCCGATGGAACTCGACGACTTTCCACTCGGAGGCCGAGGCTGCCAGGTTTGAATGGAGCTATCTTGCGATTGGTCGGGCAGACAGTGACGTCACTGCATTGATTGTCCCGCGCACGTCGCACCACGTGGCCCATCCGACATTTCTCTCTCCCTCTTTCTCCTCCTTCCACTCACCCTCTCTCTCTCTCTCTCTCTCTATATATATATACCCCCCTCTCGCCTTTTTTCCCTAGCTCTCCCCCCTTTCTCCCCTTCCTCCTCGTCGTCGCCTTCTTTTCGCTCGGCAGGAAACTGCTTAGATGAGGGTTGCTCTGGCAAGGGGATGGACGAGATTCTTGCTCGAATCCGTCTCACGTCTGGCCCCCGAGCACCGACCACTTAAGGTCTGCCTTAAGTCTTCCTATTTTCCTTAGGGTTACTCGCTCCGAGCACGCGTCTATCTCTCACGGATCCGCTCGAGAGATCCGCATACTCGTAGCCGAGCTTCTTTCACTTTCCCTTTACTCTCGAACGGATTAGGCTAGTTTCCACGCCGCTCCACGGATTCGGCGATCAGACCAAGCTTCTTTCCACCCTTCGATTTATCAATTCCGTCTGGTTCTAGGAAATTAATCCAGGCCGCGCGTAGTAAATTTGCTTCGGCAGGGTCGGCGCGATATATCCTCGCTCGATATCGATCGCGCTCGCGGAAAATAGAGCGATGTCTATCGCGGACGTGTCCATTTTCGTACAAAGGTGCCTGGAGTCGAAGGTCAGTGACGTCGCCGACCTTCCTAAATATTTTCCAATCGATAATCGCTTACCTTGTAACCATCCCCTTCTGGCTCGTCGCGGGATAAGGATTAAGGTCGCATTGATCCGCGGCGCGATTCGATCGGGAAAATTTCCTTCGCCACGCGTGCCAGCCCTGCACACCTAGTCCACGCTTGTCCCGAATGCCTAATTCGACCATTCCAAAAATATCTCGACGAAGAAGCAGCCACGGTGGCGGCGGTGGCGGCCACGAAGCCACCACCGCCGTGGATTCTCTTCTCCGGCAACCTCGTTCACCTACTTTTCACCCCTGCTGCACGCTGTACCCTCGTTCTCGCAGATTCCCTGTCGCCTGTCCTCGACGTCTCGAAAATCCTACCCTGCGACGTAGCTCTATATCCTCGAAGCTGGTTCGTTACGTCTGCACGAATCGATACGTCGATTACGTTACACTGGTTCGGCTATGGGAGGGAAAAAATGCACACGCGCGACGTGCGTCATTCAGAGTTGCCGCAATTTTTGGATGTCCTGCGTCTCGGCAGGCAGCATCCTCTCCTCTGGATCCGGCGAGAGAGACGCGCAGAGTTGGCCGAGGGTAGGAAAGGGACGGATAGATGGCCAGCCAGGCAACTGGGGGTTTCAGGTCGATGCACCCCTTCGCTCGCTTGCCAACGAGAGTTCGACGCCCTGCGTCGTCCCCTGACGTCATTCCAGCGCCCTGACCCCGCTCTCCGCGCCCGCAGCTTCGCCGGCACCGATGAAATGCCCAGAGCTCGCCGGACTAAGTTTTCGTCCTTCGAAAACTCCATCCTGCAGCTCCTTCCTTTCCCCGAGCCGTCGTTTTTTAGGTCACACTCCGCCTCGCGTATTGGCTCGCCGCGATTTTTAATCGGTCCCCACGTCCCGCGCCAAGCTTTCGTCCGCCAGATCCTATCTCGCCTTTCCTCCATTTTCTCTCCCTTTCTCTGCCTTTTCATTCTCCATCGATCGCACGCAACGGAAATTACGCCATGCGTTTCGCTCCCCGCGTCTGCGTTTTTAATCCCATTCCGCTGAATCGCGGCCTCGCCGGGCGGAGTTTGAAAAACCAGGCCTATGAATATTCCGCGGACGCGCGCAATTGCGTGGCTGAATAAACGCGCGATAACGAGACGATGCATTTTCATGATTAGTCGCGACCTCGAAGACTCGCTGAATTATCGCCACGTTGCAATCGTGATCTACGCGTATGAAAGATCATGATCGACGTATAAAATTCTTGCTCGGTATAGCTCCTTCGACGTCCATGCTTAGGTCGTATCGCTGATTCGCGAATTCGCTGTTGGATAATTTTCTGGATTACCGGGGTCGGGTATTATCGTATTCGTTTCCCGTTGGAAATTCAGCGAGCCGGAAACGAGCGAGTTACACGGCTTATCTGCGAGTATCGAGTGCCCGATTGAGATACACGCGTTTCTTGCAGCATCTCTCTAGCGGTCCTCCGGTAACCGGTCATTTCAAGGGACGTCGCGATTGGTGTACGTGTTATCGTCCGAATTTTCAATCGATGTCGCGAATTAATATTCTCGGTGGCGCAGTCGATAACCTGTCCCTGACGTAACGCCCACGCGGTGCAGTGGTGGGAATCGAGGGTTGGCGGGGAAGGTTGGTCGAAGGGTGGCAGCAGCGAGGGCGCCATGGGGCGGTCAACAAAACTGGGTCACTGGAGCTTCATTCACATTACGCGGCCATTCATGAGATTTGCCAACCGTTCGGCTTTCATGCTTTCGACGCATTTCTCGTCTTTTTCGAAAACCTTTTCTCCCTTGTTCCTCGTGGCCGGAGAGCACGGCTCACCCGATTCACCCTCGCCCTCGTCGTCGTCTAACCTGCCCCGTTCGCCTGCTATTTTCCCTGCTCGGCCGATGTATCGGGACAGTGCGATCTCTGGGACACCTAGATGCCTAGATGCCACCTCTTTCCTCCTAGCTTCTGGACTTCTGGGGTTGATTAATTGCAAAGAACCTGGGTCTTTGCAATTAGGGTTCGAGGGTTGCTCGATCTTTGTCCCGAACCCGGCACACTTCCTGGTAGCTGGAGTATCGACGATATTCCACTGGGAGGTTAGAAATAAGGAGTATCCTGAAGACACGTTTTTCTCTTTACAAATTTTCGGATGCTTCGGGTGGAATGACTAATTTAATCGTTTAATTAGCCCCCGTAGCTGGAATCGCGACAATTTCTCGGCGAAATCGGATCCTGGATTATACCTGCGAGAAGTTGCAACCCCAAAGGCAAGGGGTGTGAATAGGTTTCTAGCTCGGCCAGGGAATTTCTCAATAAACTTTCGAAAGCGTCTTCAAGCGGTCCGGCTGGGTCCGTCCGACCTACTTTTGCCCGGGCAATGACGTTGAGTATGACGTCACGGGAGCGCAAACTGGGTCGCGAGGTCGAAGGCACCTCGTCGGTTTCCCATGGATACTTGCCCCTTGCTCGATGGCTCGATTCATTGAAAAAAGCCACCTCGATATAATATTGTTGTAACCATCGAGTACAACCATTCCTGGCCATTTTTTCCCCTCATTCTTCACGTATCTTCGTCTCTTTTGCGTTTTATTCGCGAGCGTAGTCTCTGAGTCGACTTTCGAACGCGATCGAGAAATTCGAAGGGCCCGTTGATATTTGAGCCGTTCACTGCACAAATCGATTAACTTCACGTTTTCGAAAATCTCAAATTTAAGTATCAAAGCACTTGGTATAGTCATGAATTTTTATATTTAATATTTTTCAAAAAGTGGAAGTTAATCGATTTGTGCTATGAACGGCTTATTCTACTATCGAATAAATTTTAACTTTTTCTGTAATTTGTAATATCTAATAGCTGATTTTCGTGGTAGCTTACTTTTCTGGACAGGAATCCGTAATCGAGATTGCTCTATCACTCACAGTTTACGAAAAATGCGTGTTTCTCTAATTCTTCTCTAATTCTCTGACACGATTTTGATCTAAAATGTGGTATTACGTAAAAAGTAAGGACGTTAGGAGGTTCATTGTTGTCTTACAAGGTAGGTGAGAGTATTTGGAGTTTATCAATGTCCATAATTATAATTGTTCGTGCTTTTGAATAATTATAATTGGTCATCGAAGTTTGAAAGGAAACTACCGAGCGTACTTTCTACGAGTGCTTTTGCATTTTTACGAAAAGTTCTTCATCTGACACGAATTTGATACACAGTTGCGTATTCTGTAGACTTTTTCGAAGAAGAAACCAGGCAGGAATAATATTATAATGATGTTCAATGATTGGAGGACAGTAAAATATATATCGGGAACCCCTAAGCGGGATTTTACCGCCACGCAGCCATTGCTCGCTCTCTAGCTTCGTCAGGGCCGTACTCACCCGTAATCCAAACCAAAATCATCTAGTATATCTCGTTTTTTATATTTATCACATGAATATGTTCTCATGTACTCTTTTATACTAATCGTAAAATTATAAGAAATTTCTACAAGTCACTTGTAATCTGAAACAGTTTCGTTATTCGATACAAAAAGATGAATGACTTTTTACAGTTAAAAAATGAATTTCTACTTAACTTTTAAGATGGAAATAAATCATCTAATGTTTTTAATTTTCGCATAATACTTCATTTCAGCCAAAAATACAGAGGAATTAAAATATTTTGACATACATATACGTATTATAGAAATTTATCCTGTGGAATGTAGCTATAGTTTATAAAAAATGTATAAATTATAAAATTTATTGTTAATAACAAATTCTCCACAACGTAAATTTATAATATAAGTGAAAAATTAATAAATTACTGGTCTCACTTGAAATTATAACAAACTTGTATTAAAATGTTGATATAATTTGCAAAAGTGTGAAAATTATTACACTTATTTCTAATAACAAATTGGTCACAACGTAAATTTATAATACAAGTGGAAAAATTACTAAAATATAGGCTGTTACTAGTATATATAACGTATTTGCGTGAAAATGTATCTATAATTAGCAAAAAGTTAATAAATTGCTACATTTATTGTTAATAACAAATAGTTTGTAACGTATATTAACGATAAAAGTCAAAAAAGTTAATAAATTATTAGCTGCTACATAAACAACCGACATATTTGTGTTAGAATGTATTCGTAACTTACAAAAAGCTAATAAATTAATAAATTTATTGTTAATAACAAATAAAAATCATTGATAACAAATAGTTTGCAACGTATATTAACGATAAAAGTCAAAAAAGTTAATAAATTATTAGCTACTACTTAAACAAACGACGTATTTGTGTTAGAATGTATTCGTAATTTAAAAGAGTTAATAAATTATTAAATTTATTGTTAATAATAAATCAAAATCATTGACAACGAATAGTTTGCATCGTATATTAACGATAAAAGTAAAAAAAGTTAATAAATTGGTAGTTATTAGAGCGGAAAAGTAACTTTTAAAGGAATCGGTAAAGTTCGGAAATTTTCGCCGATCTTCGGTCGGCCGCCGCTATATAAGGGGCCCGGCGTGCAGGCTCGAGCCAGTTGTCGCTTCGACTTCGGAGGGTCCGCGTTAATATTTTTCTTTCAGGTACTAATTATTTTTTGTTTCAGCTTTTAATTATCTTTCTTCTTTCAGATTCTATTTCTTTTATTCTAGATTTCATTGTTTGTGCATTCGAGTATTTTGTACAATATTCGAATGCTTCGTCGTTGGTTTATTTGTATATCATCGTTGGCCAGATCAATGGCCATTCAGTGGCCATTGTCCACTCTCTTAAATAATTTAATAATAATTCCTTCTTCCAGGTACTAATTATTTTTTCTTTCAGGTTTTAATTATCTTTCTTCTTTCAGATATTATTTCTTTCATTCTAGTTTTCATTGTTTGCGCATTCGAGTATTTCGTACAATATTCGAATGCTTCGTCGTTGGTTTATTTGT